>NC_056738.1:148705002-148877497 GCF_019279795.1 Protopterus annectens | reverse complement strand
ATGCTTTATGGGGGAACACATATGTACCTACAAATATAGCAGGCTCTACATGCATGTCACAGCACAGAGTAACAGACACCTGTGTGAAAGTGCATAACCACAACCAATGTGAACACAGCCACAGCCACACATGGTAAGCTAGCTTAATATTACAGTATATGGACTGCCTGATCAACACCATCGTCATATGTGCTACTCACACACTAACCCTACATATACTGGGCCATTACACAATGTGGCCCGGTGCCTGTCTGTGGTACGGGACATGTGTGTGTTTGGCTCTATAAACATGTAAGCTGATAGGGTACCATACATTGGAGCAGCATGTAACATCAGATAGAACAGGACCAAGAACAATTACATCTACCACAGTCTGTACACAGGCCAAGGTACATATTCACAATATACACTCTGTCAACAATCACCATAAGTACAGAGACCTCAGTACTCTACACACAACAAAACTGTAGCCAAAAACAAAGACCAGTCAAGGTTATAGTTAAGGCCTATAGTATATTTTTACTATAACTTTAAGGGGGTGTGGCTATGAAATGTTTTTACTCATGTGATTACCTTAATTCAGTTTAAATATGAGTGGTTTGAAGTGTGATTTGTCTGATGAAGCTCTGTATTTTTGGAACAAAAGCCCTTACCAGATTTTGATTGTTCTGCTAATAAAAGTATTCTGTGGATTGGATTTGTTTCCTTTAAACACACAGGGACATCCTGCAACCTCAACTGGTCTTTGTTTTGGCTGCAGTTTTTTTGTGTTATTTCTTTTCCTGGCACTCTATACACAACAATAGAATGCCCAGGTTATGTCCTCAAATATAATCCCTACTATACATAACATGTGTAGCAGTCTGATCTCTCACTCTTTTTTTATCAGATATGATGTAAATAAATAATGGTGTACAGAACATATGCACCTCTTACTGCATGACATATGTACAACGGTTGACAGAGTTGTGGCTGGAGGCACAAACACAGGGTTAATATTGACATGTTGCTGTGATAACCTCATACATTTACTGTTGTAGCAGGGTTTGTTGTGACATATGTCCTGTGAGGGATATGAAGTCAGTAACTATCATGGCTGTCATCATGTACTGACTGCAATCCTCACACTATGCTTCTGCAGTTCTCAGATAGGTGCTCTGTGAGTAACACAAGAAACAAAGGGCACCACACACTGCCCAGTCTGCAGATGATCCTACAGATGGGGGTTTTCTCAAAAACATAGCACTGTCATGACAGGTATTAAAACATATAGACCAGCCATATCTACACACACCCCTGTTAAACCGACATTACTCCAAATACAGACTAGCAACACTTACATTATGTAGTCATGTCAGGCACATCCCCATCCTGTGTTTTGGCCTGTTTCCACAGTGTATGTTGTTAGAGGTAAATCTCAAATCCATCTGTGATGCTATTTGCCAAACACCAGATCTAGGTCCTGCTCACAGTGAATGAAAAGGCCCAACACCAACATGTTGTTCCTAGATATTGGAGTGTGTTTCCATGCAATTGGCTATGGGAATGATACCACAGCTGTTCCACATGCAATCAGCTAGAGGAGGGCTGCAATTCGTGCAGAGGCCATCAGCTGATCATGAGCATCACTTACAAAACACATGCTGCTGCCTAAGCAAAGCAGATGTAGTTCTCCACATCCACCAGAGAGGGAGTGAGAGACAGACAGACAGACAGAGACAAAGTAAGTCAGAGAGGGGGGTGGGAGAGTGAAACCTAAGCATGTTTGTGTCACACACCTACCAGTACAGGGTTTCAAACCCCTGACTGATTATGTATTGCTATCACATGTCTATAACGTTATTGCATCCACCACATAGCTTACATGTTGAGGAGCTGTCCAAACGTATATGTGATGGTGAGTGACATCTGCAACAGTGATATGGCAGTGATACGGTAGGTGTAGTACACGTGCCTGTCCATATGAACAGGTGTCAGTGTCAACACAGCCACACTCTCTCAGGGACTCACACACATTAACACACTAGTTAGTTTGCCACAATACAGTACTGTGCAGGTATCACATGCCACCACAGGGATTATCTAGAGGTTATATGGGCAAAGGGTATGTGAAGGTGTCTGACATCAGACAGCATGCTTCAGTATACTAATGAGTGTTGTAGTGAGTGTGAATGTGGTCAAAAGCATCATAGACCACACACACAGGGTGCCAGTACTGACATGCATGTATGCATAACTTCACGGGTGTGTAGCCGTTGACTGTGACAGAAGGCTATACACGGCTAGTTGAAGGGTATACCTTGGCATCAGGCCACATGACAGTGGTCTGCAGTGTGGCTCATGGGTGTAGTGTCTGGATTGGCCCACACAGGTGGGTATTGTATTCACCATCCAGTCACTTGAGTAACTATTGTGTGTGGCCATTGCTGTGCAATGCTTGCCACGTATGTGTTCTTTAGTCCATGGCATGGACATTATCTGGGATGTGCACATGTTCCACATGCATGTACAGTGACATGTGGAACTGTACCTGAGGTGTCTGGCCCATGTTGTGCACACAGATTGTTATCATCAGTTGTGCCTGTCCTGGCCTCATGTGCCGGGAACTGGTAATGAACAGCAGGTTGACCCCAGCACCTACATTGATAGCATGATACAGGTATTCCCTGGTGTCAGTGGCATCTGTCCATACAGGGCATGTGTTTAAGGCATCGTATGTCCTTTGTGGGTCACATTTGATGGCACCACATGTGTTGCAGGTGTTCAATGAAGAACATAGTGAAGGCACACTGTCTGCATGTATGTGCCTATTGTACTGATGGACAGGTTGCCATGCTCTCTGTAGTCCACTGCAATCAAACCATGGTTACTATCTGTGGGGAATATGCAGGGTACAACCACCATAGTGGTTGTTGCCTAAGCAAGTGTGTTTAAGACATGGGTTGAGAGTGTTCTCTGTGTAATACAAGGGTTGCTAACTTTGTTCGCCAGGCCTTGATGTCACATGTAAGGGTATGGATTGCCACCCCAGCCACTTGGCTATTTTGCATCTGTTATCCTTGTAAGGTGGACATTGTGACATATAATAGGGCCACCATATAAGAAATTTGCAAAACCCACACCACAATGAGTCCAGTTTTTACACACTCACAGCCACCTCCACACAGGATATGAATGACAAACACAGACACACACTTGCCATGTCTGGGATTAGAACTCCTACCTAACTAGTTTATTACACTACAGCATTACACAGTTATAGGACGTGCCATGGAAATTATTGGAGTACTCCTTTCCAAAAGGTGTATTTCACTGGGTATGACATCAGCAGAGTTGTCAAAGAAGGTCATTAGAGGTTGTAGTGACTGTGAATGGTCTCAAAAGCATTGCACCCAACACAGACAAAGAAACACGCACACAAATATCCACACTTGCCATGTGTGGGAATATAACCCCTACCAAAGTACTATATCACATTACAACATTATGCTGTTACAGAACACACCACAGAGATTACTGGGTTACTCCTTTCCCAAAGGTGTATTTCAAAGTGAATGACATCAGCAGGCTTGCCAAAGTAGGGCATTTGAATTGTAATGAGTGTGATTAGCCTATAGTATATTTAATAAGCATTGTTCCCTCCACAGACACACACACACACACACACACACACACACACACACACACACACACATGTGCACACGCACACACACACACACACACACACACACACACACACACACACACACACACACACACACACACACTTGCCATGTCTGGGATTAGAACTCCTATCTAACTAGTTTATTACACTACAGCATTAAGCAGTTATAGGATGCACCATGGAGATTACTTGCCTACTCCTTTTCCAAAGATGTATTTCACAGTGAATGATATCAGCAGCCTTGCCAAAGTATGGCATGTGAATTGTAATGAGTGTGACTAGCCTAAAAAACATTGCTCCCTGCACAGACAAAGAAACACACACACAAACATTCACACTTGCCATGTGTGGGAATGGAACCCCTACCAAAGTGCTAGATCACATGACAGCATTAAGCTGTTATAGGAGGCACCATGGAGATTACTAGGCTACTTCTTTCCCAAAAGTGTATTAACAGTGAATGACATCAGCAGGCTTGCCAAAGTAGGGCATTTGAAATGTAGTGAATGTGACTAGCCTAAAAAGCATTGCCCGCTACACAGACAGAAACACATATGCCATGTCAGGGATTAGAACTCCTACCTAACTAGTTTATCACATTATAGCATTACGCAGTTATATGATGCGTCATGGAGATTACTGGGTTATGCCTTTCCCAAAGGTATATTTCACAGTGAATGACATCAGCAGCCTTGCCAAAGTAGGGCATTTGAATTGTAATGAGTGTGAGTAGCCCAACAACATTGCGCCATACACAGACAGAGACACACACAGACACACATGCACACATGCACACACTCACACACACACACGCATACACACGCACACACATGCGCACATGCACACACACACACACACACACACACACACACACACACACACACACACACACACACACACACACACACACACACACACACGGTTGCCATGTCTGGGATTAGAGCTCCTACCCAACTAGTTTTTTACACTACAGCACTACGCAGTTCTAGGATGCACCACAGAGATTACTGGGCTAAACTTTTCCCAAAGGTGTTTTTCACAGTGAATGACATCAGCAGCCTTGCCATAGTAGGGTATTTGAATTGTAGTGAGTGTGGCTAGCCTAAAAAGCATTGCTCCCTACACAGACATGCAAACAGTTGCCATGTCTGGGATTAGAACTCCTACCTAATTAGTTTATTACACTACAGCACTACGCATTTATAGGACACGCCTCAAGGATTACTGGACTACTTTGTTCACAAAGGTGTATTTCACAGTGAATGACATCAGCAGGCTTGCCAAAGTAGGGCATTTGAATTGTAGTGAGTGTGACTGGCCTATAAAGCATCACCACCTACACAGACAGCAACAAAAACACAGTTGCCATGTCTGGGATTAGAACTCATACCTAGCTAGTTTATCACACTACAGCATTACACAGTTATAGGATGCGCCACAGAGATTACTGGGCTAATCCTTTCCCAAAGGTGTATTTCAAAGTGGATGACATCAGCAGGCTTGTCATAGTAGGGTTATGGGGAGGGTAGTGTGTGTGCATGGGCCATGACCCATTCATCTAGAGGTAGACACACCACACGCAGGTACACACAGGTTTATATTCTGCAGGTACGTGTATACAACTGCTAGATGACTACTGCCTTGTACAGTCATGTTGCAGTTAGCACTTGCACCACAGAGTCTGTAATGCTGATGGATACAAGTGGCTAAATTCTACAGTGAGTGACATTTACACACCATGTTGTTGTAGCCATTTGGCTGTGTGCTGGGTGGGACAGGCCTCATGATGGAAGGCTCTTTGTCACTGTCACTCTCTTCCACACATCTATGTATGTCTACTTTTGGCATATTATAGTGTGGTTGTCCTTGGATATATGTCTGTATTCCTATCAAATGTGTGTGCAAAGCATGACCGGTGCATACTGAGGAGTGTATGCACTAACATCTGCAATTATCAGATATGTATGGTCCACTGTTGTTGGCAGACATGGGCTTCATCTGTTAAGTGTGTGAGCATGCCCAGTATGACCTTTCAGTATGTTGCTGTCTGACATTGCCTTCATTTCTCTAAGTGTGTGAGCATGCCCAGTATGCCCTTCTGTATTGAATGTGTGGATCCATTCCAGGTAGTTTGTACTCCAGTGCAGAACTTTGTGTTCTACACCTACAGGAAGTAAACTGTTTCTGCAGGGTATCTGTAGATCAGTTGGCAATATGGGGTCAACATGTGCAAGGGATAGTGTGTACTGTAGGTGATAGTGTCTGTGCTGCTTCTGCTACATGGTACTGGCATTAGCAGAGATATTCAAACATGTGTACTGTTATACACTGTGATGTTTTATGTTCTCAAATATTGTCAGGTGGACATTCTTGCTCACAATGATGTCATGGGGAACACAGGGTGAATGCAGCTGTGTCCAGTATTGTGGGCAAATGCCTACATATTCATGGAAAGTTATACCATTCTGAAGGGGGAGCTGCAGACACTTGCTGCTGGGTCTGTGTATACAGTTCAGCACCTTGGTACAATGCTGGCAGAGGATCCCATACTTGTACATCTATCAACTTGAGTGTATGGCCTTATCTTGCTGTGGCAATACCTCACAGCTGTACAGATTCACACAGGTTACCCAGAGGCAGGGGTCATAGGTCAGGACATTACTCCTATTGTGGTGTATGGGCAGGTTTGTAGCCACCCATTTTTGCATTTACAGCCAGGGATAGTATGTGCACATGGCTGTGTTGGACCATGCACATTTCATGCTGCCCATGCTCCTATCATCCCCTCTGTTATTCTGTCCTCTTCTACACATTATGCATACATTCTCTGATACTTCCTCTAAAGTTATCATCTTATCACAGCTGTGTTTTGGTGCTGGTCCACATTTGATGCAGTGGGATATGGTGGACATTACTGTGGTTTGTCCACATGGCCTTGCATATGGCTTATGTGGAGTGTGTTATGTTGTTATTTGGGTGTCCATGACATAACAAACATTGGCAGTACGTGTGAGACACAGGCCTTTGGCAGAGCCCTCTGGGCCCTCTGATGGTGATGCAGGCCAGCTGTAGCAGGTCATTGCATTCTGTCAGTCCTACAGTCCCAGACTACCATGCAGTATATTCCCTTGGGGTGACAGGGTAGGTGTACTAGGTGTTCATGCCAATACTTTCTATCAGTATTGATCAGGTGGTGTGGATGCTGGCAGGTTCTTTTGCTATTGCCATACACAGGTGGGGGTCATATTGTACCCATTCCCAACAGCAGAAATGCGACCAGAGAAGTACCTGTGGGTGGTGTTTGGGTGAGCTGGGTGCATATGTGCTATGGACACTACTTGCATCTGACTTACATATATGCATGGGACATTCCAGTTATGCTGGCTTGTGCAGGGACATCAGCTGTTTTCCAATACATCAGTCCTATCACCGTTGTGATCTGAAAGTGTTCGGCCAGACAACATCGGTATTCCCTATTACAAGCCCAGATAATGTGATGCATACCTGTATGTACATTTCCAAGGGTATGACCATTACATGGTTACACATTATATATTGTACATCTGGGGTACTTTTCCCTGTGTACTGTTTGTATATCTAGCCCAACAGTCATGCCATGTCCATCCTTCAGATGTTAATACATATTACCACCATACATTTACAATGGCTTACTGCTAGCATGTGTTATACTGGGGGGAATTGTCTTTGGAACTGCAGTTGTTTGGCCCTGTCATCAGCAGTAGTGGGCAATGGCCACCAGGTCAAACCTCAACATGCATACATACTGACCACTCTCACACAGTATGAAACACACACCAACCAAACACACACATACCTGCTACCTTGGCCACCTCTGCTCATCTGTGCTCCACTGGTATTATACCTACACATACATGTTACTACATGTCTACATTGGATTGGGGGGGCACCTGACTGTCACTACATTTCTACATAGGATTTTGGGGGGCACACCTGACTGTTACAACATGTGTACATCGGATTGGGGGGGTCACACCAGACCATTACTACATTTCTACATAGGACTGGGGGGGCACACCTGACTGTTACTACATGTTTACATAGGATTTGGGGGGCACACCTGACTATTACTACATTGCTACACAGGATTGGGGGGCAAACCTGACTGTTACTACATTTCTACATAAGATGGGGGGGGGTCACACCTGAATGTTTCTACATTTCTACATAGGATTGGCTGGGGCACACCTGACTCTTTCTACATGTCTACACAGGATTGGGGGGGTACACCTGACACCTGTACACATTTGCTATGACTGTACTGGTATGTCAGGTACTCCATTTTATTCTGTTTGTTAACCTATCATGCTGACTAGAAACATATCAGTGTACTACAGGTCTTAGGTTTGATTGACCTACATATTAGTTTCTGACTTCCTACCCTTCAGAACTAACATCCCACTGCCTGACCTGATGTAGTCTGTCTGTGTAGGCCTGGGGAGGGTTACCCATAGGCATCATTCAGTGGCCTTAGCACAACCTTTGTTTGTGTTTGTCTACACCTGTCCTGCTGGCTGAGACTGTTGTTGGGTATGTGGAGCTCCCTGACTGGCATGTGTTTGTCATATGGACACACATGCAGCCCAGCACATTTCCTGCATTGTGTTTGGCTACTATGGTGACACCAGTATTTGTTACAGATCTCATGCTACCACTATAGGTGTCTACTATCTGCTGGTATCCCATTCAGCCACCCGATTCCCTTGCATGCTCATATCCATACCATAGATACAGGTAACAACACATACTACTCCATTCAGCAATTGGTAAGGAGAGTGACTTACCTTGTGAGTGTGCCAGTATTGAGGATGGTACTGGTGGGCTGCCTATGTCAGATGCACATAGTACACTCTCTATACATGGTTGAGCACAGGTAGTGTCATGTTTGGCATCCCTTTTACTGTATGTGAGAATCAGAGAGAGGTGTCATTCCCTGGGTCCCTCTGTGTCAGAATATGTGCTATGCGTTGTCTCTTTGCCAAGGCCAGGGCATACCGGGCATGCCTCCTTCTGCCTACTGAGGCAGGCTCAGGTTGTTCCTCCTCTGAGTCTCTCTGTGTCTGTGCAGGCCTTGGCAATGGTGGGGGGCTATGTGGCCCTGCCCTGTGCTGTACCTGCTGCAGCTGTTTCTGCAGGATCATATTGTGTAGCATGGCACATATGATGACATTTTGAGTACATCTAGCTGGGGAGTACTGCAAGGCTCCACCGGATGTGTCCAGGCACCGGAACTGTGACTTGAGCATCCCAAACACATGGTCTATTACAACTCTGGTCTGTGCGTGTGCCTCATTATGGAGTTCTTGTTCGGGTGTGTGTGCATTTCTGATGGGTGTCATCCACCTCGGCTCCAGTGCCTAACCGGCATCCCCTACTAGGTGACCATAAGGGATGTCCCCACTGGCAAATCTTTGGTACAGCTGTGTCAGATGCTAGATGTGGGAATCTTGATAGCTTCAAGGGCAGTCAGCACACACATTCATTATAATGCCCTGGGCATCACACATGACCTGGCAGTTGATAGAGGGGAAGCCCTTGCGGTTGATGTAGACCCTACCCTGCTCACCGGGTGGTGCTTTGATGCATATGTGCATGCAGTCTATAGCATCCACTACCTCAGGGTATTCTGCTATTTGGTGGAAGAGATGCATATTGCTGGCCAATGCCTCACGGGTGTTGGGGAAATATACGTGCTCACCGGCAAGTGCTGACATGGAATCCAGGGACTGGTGGAGTATAGTGGATGCTGATGCCTGTGAGATCCCCATGATATCCCCAGTTGGCCTTTAGAAGGTATCTGTAGCTAGTATTCTTAGGCCTACACATACCTTGGTATCCACTGGGATGGGTTCCCCTCTTTTAGTTCTGTGTATGAGGCATGGCTGGCACAGCTCAACAATTTGCTGTAGGAGGTCCCTGTCCACTCTATAGCGCTCCACTATCTACAGCTCACGTAGCCCGTGGTAGGTTATCCTAGGTCTGTACACTCTTCTCCATCTCCTCACTATGGGTTGTTCGACAGCATTCTCATTCTCACCACCCTCAGCCTCTTCCACATGCTGTTGTATGATAGCTATTGCAGCCCCTATCATCTTGTTGGTTTTGTTTGTTAAAAATTCCCTGCTTGTATACACCGGTGGTGTAGAGTATGTGGGAAAAAACAGAGGGAAAGGAGTTTGCATAGTTTATAGTAGTGTTCTGAGCTGGGCTGGTCTGCTGCATGTGTAATTGGCTGATTCTGATACATTTCACCTGCCAGCTATGCTAGTTCTCCTTGAGTACCTTCCTACTGCTGTTTTCCCTTCCCATTGCCTTTCTGTTTAAGCCCAGGGGCATGCCGCGCAAACACAGTGCTCAAATATGCACAGAGCTGCTATTTCCTGGTTTACTTTTTTTTTTCCCTTTAAAACCTGGTGCACGGCGCGCACACCCGCTTAGGTAATGTAAAGTGTGCTAGGCAGCCTCAGACACACCCCCTTGCTTAGTTCTGCTAAGCTAAGGGCAAACTTGAGCCACAGGGCTCCAGTCCACATACAGTATGCCTGACACACCCCTATGATGTCAGCTAACTCCTAGGCTTGCACCAAGCTATTCCTGCTCTTACACTGTTGGGTGCTGACTAGCATGCAGGGGAAATCTGGGATTCAGTATCATTCCCCTCATTTGCATAGGGTTGCCTGCTGATGCATAGTTACATGTCCCACATTGAGCCTTCCTCTTTAGTAACCACTATTCACTGGCCATGTTGTCTTCCGCCTGCCATTGAGTATAATGGCAAAATAGTGATTTTTGGTTAGAATGCTTATTTTAGGCTTTTTTTTTTATTTTTCGCCCGATCCCATTTGCACACCACTCCCCTATGCTTAAACAGCCAAGATCAGCTAAAAAAATTATCAGCTGATTTTTTTTAATTTTTGCAACAGTTTTCCATGCCAATGGCCATATATCTGGCCATTTGCATGCTTTCTACTTAATATCCACCCTTTATTTGGAGCTGTCATGGCTCCATTTTGTAGTTTGCAGAAATGTCCTCAGTTACTGGCCGAGTACATTTCTGCAGATTACACTAGTCCTGCACGGCCGGCTTCCAGCTTCCTGGATCACAAATTCACCTCATTTGCATGGATTTCACCTGCAAATAGGGTAATTTTTATACAGGGGCTGAGTCAGTGCAGGACTAGTGCAGGAGTGCTTGTGCATGTCCCTACAGCTTATTCCTGGATCACACGGCAGACATATTGCCTGCTGGAGCTCCTGCACTAGTCCTGCACACCATGCAGGGCTTGCTGAATCTGGGGGTATGTCAACAATGTGCATTAATATGTGTTTGCTAGGCTGTAAGACCTTACCCATGTTACTAGGAATATTACTTTACTAACTGTTTTTTTCTGTATGAACAAAGTTATGTATGTTGAATGTTGTTTCAATTTTTTGTAAACTGTATAATAATTTGGATGACTTTCTTAACACATAATTCACTTACCAATTCATTTTTCATTCATTCATTCATCCTCAGATTATATGTTTTATCCATGTCAGGAATGAAGATGTGCCAGAGCCTAGCCCAGCAGTTAAGAGATGTAAGCTAAAGAAAGTATCCCTGACTGGGCATCAGTCCACTACAGGACAAACACATGCACATACACACATAGTGTTTACACATAATAGATGTCTATAAGATCAACAGTTTATCTCCAATACGTCTTTGGCATCAGGGAGGAAACCAAAGACCCAGCAAAAACTTGTGTAGACACAAGTAAACCATGCAGAGACAGTACAGAAGACACTTCAGTAAATGCTGCAAATTAAAAAAAAATATTTTACTGCTTCTACTGGTTAAAAAGTATTCTCTTTGTCTAGTGAAATATGCGTGTGTGTGTGTGTGTGTGTGTGTGTGTGTGTGTGTGTGTGTGTGTGTGTGTGTGTGTGTGTGTGTGTGTGTGTTTGTGGGGGTTGACTATGCATTGCACCTTAAAAGGCACTTAAGTTTTGACCTTAACATTTTTGACCGATTAACACATAACACTAGATACACCATATACTAACAGATTACAATAGATTTTGCTTGTACTGCAGTATAGATAGGCACATTACATCTTGCACCCATGTTAGTAAACAACATGATGTCTTGAACATTAGAATGTGTGCAGATATCTGACAAGTTTAAAAAGCTCACGTGCATTATCACAATCAAATGTCCAAAATGCAGATGCCAATAATTCTTTTTAATACCTTGACATCTTGTTATTGCTAACTACATGTTAACAGCTCATATGTAGATTCAGATGTAGAACCTGTGGAATCCAGAAACAGATATGTTACCCGTCATTGAGAACCATCATTTACAGCAGTGGGACAGCTTGTAAATCAGTGGCAACACATGAATACCTACATTGTTGAGTGTGACATCCCAAAAGGCAGCAGTACACAGTTGTCAGTGTGCCTATAATCCAATAGAAAATTTATTCATGCAAACATTTTATTTTTTATAGGTTCTGTAATGGTACAATGCAGTTCATGTTTTGAGAGTAACGCCAATTTGTGCTGAAGCCCCAATCTCGTATCTGAACCATTATAAAAGACAAATGGAAATATGTAACATCTCATCCACATACAGTGTTTGTAAAGGCACTACACGTATGTTTTTTCTGTCAGGGAATAGATGTTTGACTCTCTTAGTATCCATTAACACAAGATGCCATTGTGACCACAAACCAGTGCCTCACAACTACATAAGCATATCAGAAGAAAATGTATAGCATTCCAGGATGTAGGATTCCATGATTGTTCAAACCTGTTACAGACTGCAGTTTGTTTTATATATCTGTTTTCAAGAGCCTTTTTTGTGTGAGGTATAGATCATCGATTATTTTGAAATTTGTGCAGTGTTTTGTACTCATCAGACTTACCTGCAAATGGCCTACTTGAATCAATGCATTACCCTAGGAAGTAGTTCTAAATAATTACTAAAGCAATGCATTTGCACTGTAACCACAGTAATAGCCATGGTTATAGAAACTGGTCTATGTTAAAACAACAAACGGAATAAATTTTGAATGCTCCGATGAGCAAAAACCCATATGATCAAAATCGCTATTGTGGGGGGCTTTGCCCCCCACACCCCCCTTAAAAATATATTCCAACTCCGAGATAGCACTATAGTGAGGAAAGGGCAAATATTCCGATCTTCACTGTACCGCAGTCTCACAATATCGATGTCAAGCATATGCGTTTTCGCTCAATGGAGCATTCAAAATTCATTCCATTTGTTGTTTTGACATAGACCCATAGAAGCAAACATGCTACTAAGCAATATGTGTTATGCACACAAGGCACAAGTGATATATTATAAGCAGGTGTCCCGGCAGTTAGTAATATTTTGTGTTATCTTCTCTTACTGTTGCCCACCCCCCAACCACAACTACCATTTACAAAATGTATTTGTTTCTTCAAATCCTACTCTGCAGACAGAGAAGGAATTATGCATCATTGTTGATAGCTGCATCCTACAAGTAAAGAAAGCCCTTCTTTGCCAAAAGAGTAACTGCATCCCAAAGTGACGTGTACACATCAATGTTGCGTGTACTGCTTTAAACAGATATAAAGAAATCTTGTCTCTATATCATTTTCCTTCCAAGAAATGATAACAACAAATGTATTTGTTTGAGTACTGACAATACTTTGTCAGACATTTCATCTCAGCGTGTCAGCATTTTGGTCAGTTACAGACAACAGAGAAAACACTGTCACATCTATAAGAGGATAAACAACTGGTCAGTCATATATGTATGTCACAACTATAAGAGGATACACATATGGTCAGTCATAAATATATTATATTAAATGTGCAATGCTTGGTCAGCTACAGGCAACAAAAAAAAAACACTGTAACATCTAAAAGAGGATAAACAACTGGTCAGTCATATATGTATCATCATTAATGTGAAGTGCTTAATACGACTGTGTAATGGAGGAACACACACACACACACACACACACACACACACACACACACACACACACACACACACACACACACACACACATGGCTTGACTCAGTAGCTGGTAATGTTAGTCAGGCATTGACATATACATATCAGGCTGAGGCTCTGATTTTTGGCATAGGAGAATCCCAGCATAGACTTGATGAAGGAACATGCATTCTCCAGCCTTGATATGAATAGGCAGGACAACACTGTAAGGCTAGGTCTGATTGAGTCATTTAAATAGGCAGCCAACAAGTGTCATTGTACATCCTACTACTATAGCAGCTTTTTCTGGCCGTCACTAGCAGGTCTGTTGATTTGCTCCAAACTTCCACTGCTACTTCAAAGAACAGCTGTGGTTAATTATGTTATTAACTAATGATTACTTTGTTTTTTGGCTTGCGCGCCAAAAATTTCTATATATAAGTAGGCAAGATTTTAATGTTAAATACACCTGAAGAAGCGTAGTCCAACTACGTGAAAGCGCTTGTGTGTTCTTTTGGCTCAATAAAAGATTTTACATTTATTCAACTTTTCCATGTGGTGACTCCTGTTGGAATCTGATATCACTATAGCAGATGTGTAATATTTTATATGGCTTTCTGTAATGCCCATGTGTCCCTTATCATCACTGATGGCATAATGTACGCCACCTATTTTCAGTTATAGATTCATCAAAGTAGGACAAAATTATGGACATACCCCATGAAACAAATTTAAATAAATAAATAGCAATGAGGTAGCAGCAGCACTGCTGTTCTTTTCTTTCTTGCACCTTACTGTGCTAATCAGATGATCATTAATGATGCCCTGGGTGTGGGTTTTAGTTTACTGTTATTATTGGTTCCATCTTTCAAGGATACATCTTCTGTGATTACAAGTTTGTTGTTGCTCAAGCTTAGCAGCACTGTTATCTGCCTTCATTACTGCAAGTTGACATTGCAAAACAATGCACAATAATGATGCACAACCAGAACATACAATGTGTTATATGTATTATTTTTATATGCCCACAATAGAATGCACTTTTTTTTTCTGTGCTGGGCCACATGTATTGTCGAGTGCTGTAAACTCAGCAGAGCTACAGACATATAAATTGATATCTTATATGGAAATTCTGCAGTCTAGTGATGAATATTGTGTAACTTCAACTTGTGTTATATAACAACTCTCACACACCAGCCTTTGTGTTATTAATGAAGTATCTGTAGAGTCATGTTTGTGCAGAAACTCATGACACCAGTGCAGCTGTGAGTCGACTCTGCATTATTGTTAAACATTGTGGGTGAAAGCATAGTAACCTCATGTGACAAATGTCATCATGAATATTTGTACCTGTATAGTTACAGATCAAAATGGAGAACTCTCATATGAGTGAATAGTTTTTGAACCTGTAAAGAAAAATAAACATTCATAGGATCATAGGATCATATGAAGTTACTAAGCGATTGACCCTGAGGCCCTTACAAGCCTAATCAAGAATTTAGCTCATGTTCCAACAAGTCCGCACTCTATGCCACTGTCAAGCAGGGACATAGGTGGAATCCCAGGGGTGTATTTTCTGTTCCCCATCCAGATATCCAGGTTGTGCTTAAAAAGATTTAATGAGGTACTCTGCTTTACATGGAGAGGGAGTCTATTCCACAAACAGGGGAGTCTCTGGGACACAAATCTGTCCCACCAAGTCCTATTGATATTACAGACCAGGTTAAGGTCACGCATGCAGGTTACTCGAATGGAGCTTGACTTGCGGATATGCAGCAGTCCCATCAGGGTGGGGTCTGAGATTGCTTTGTATGTCAGACAGAGGTAACCTCTAAGGAGTCTGTAGGAGACTGAGTAGAGGGGAATGGAGCTTTTAGTCTATCTGTATAGGGTAGATGTTTGAGGCCCTGGATTCTCTGGGTGAGGAACCTCTGGGGTCTCTCCAGCCGCTGCATGTGCTTTGTGAGGTACATGCTGAAAGGGGCACTGTACTCAATAATAGGTCTTATAAGGGAAGAATACAGGGATGTTATGACCACATTGTCCCTGGATGAGATACCTTTACTAATGAGGTGGGCCATGTAGAAAGCTTTCTGTACAATGGAGGCAATATGGTGGTCAAAAGTCAGTTTGCTGTCAACCTGGGTGCCCAAGTCCCTCACGACTGATTGGGTGCTTAGTGCCTTATTATCAATGTGATAATTTGTGGGGACGTCATTCTCCCCAAAAGGGATGATGATGCATTTTTTGTCATTCAGTTTGAGGCCATGTTTCTGGTACCGCTCATTTGTTTGGGTGTGACCCTCTTGGAGGATGTCCACATCACTAGGGGAATTTATGACAGCACCCAGCTTGCAGTCATCTGCAGACTTGGTCAGCCATAGCCCACTAGATTTTGCCTGCACCTCTGAGAAGTATATCCAAAACAGCAGAGGCCCCAAGACTGATCCCTGGGGTACACCTCTTGTTACGTGTCTACTACTTGAGGTGGCTTCCCCTATTTTGTCTAGGTGGGTTCTATCAGTGAGCCAGTTTAGTACCTATCTGGTAACATATGGATTGATGCCTAGTTGAGAGAGTTTATGTATTATACCTGAGTGAGGAATAGTATCAAAGGCCTTGGCCAGGTCAAGGTAGGTGGTGTGCACCATCTTCCTCTCATCTATGGCCTTGCTGACTGTCTCAAACAAGTTGACCAAATTTAACAGGCATGGCCACCCCTTGACAAAACCAAACTGTGTGGGATTAAGTGCCTGGAGTTTGCCAATGTTCTTGTTAATGAGGTCCATGATAATCCACTCCCTGGCCTCGCAGATCAAGCTAGTTAGGCTGATGGGTCTATAATTTCCTGGATCAGTGAATGCTCCACCTTTGTGCAAAGGGATGACAGTAACTGTCCTACACTCAGATGGAATGAAGCCAGTACTTAGGCTTTGGTTGAATTGGGTGCCTAATGGTGCTGCAAATTCCTGCCTGAGTTCATGTAGGATGTAGTCTGGGATGTTATCAGGTCCCATGGAGGCTGTATTTTTTGCCTTTGAGAGGGCGATGATAACTTGCTCCCTACAGACAAGGGGGGGGTGGTACTGGGGATATCGTGTTTTACTGATGGGGGACAGAGGATTATGTTTTCACTGAACCTGTCTGCCAGCAGGTTGGCTATATCCACAAGGTTTGTGTATGTGGTGTTTTTGACCACCAGTTCTGAGCAGATCTGGGTGCTTCCCTTGAGATTTGGGACATATGTGAAGAAAGCCTTATGATTGTCTTTAGTAGATGTGGCCAGTTTGGACTCAAAGTTTGCTTTGGAGGATTTCACTAGTGCTCTTATTTGCTTGTTAAAGCTAAGGAGAGATTGCTTGCAATTAGACACCTGATCCTTCTTGGTCCTGGACAGCAATTGTTTTTCTTTTATTATAGAGTTTATTTATTGTAAATGTCCACCAGACAGATTTAATCTTCCTTGTGGAGGATGATTTTGTCCTGTCTGGTATTTATGATTCCATGCAGCTATATAAATGCTCATATAGTACTTTGGTGTAGGTTTGGACATATGTGCCAGTTTCTATGGCGGGGAAGGGGGTTATGAAGCTGTTTGTACCTTCCTTCAGGAGGTTATAATCAGCTTTGGAGAATTTTTTTTGTTTGACCCTAGTTGGGGGAGGGGGTCGGGGGAGATGGTGACTTTGAAAGTGCTGCTTTGTGGTCGGATCTTACCAGGGATGATGACTCTGTAGGGAAGCTGCAATGATTACTCATATTGGTTACTAGCAAGTCCAAGATATTTTCACCACTTGTGGGAGTGTCAACCAACTGGTCCAAGGCATTTGCATTGCCAAAAGCAAGGAATATCTGGGCATTTGTGTTTTGGCATGAGTATTTCTTCCAATCTATGGCTGGATAGCTTAAGTCACCCAGGATCAGGGTAAAAGGTTGAATTTTGATAGATTCAAAGAGATCCAGATAGGTGGAGCGGTCATCTTGAGTCAGAGATGGAGGCTTGTAGCTAGCTATGATTTGAATAGGGGTCTTGTCAATTGTTAACTGCATCTGGAGTATTTCCTGTGCATCATACTGTTTGACCAGCCTAGAGGTATGTATGTCTTTTATATATATTGCAACTCCACCTCCTTTTGTATTTCTGCCCACGGTTTGGGGTCTGAATAAATGATAGGATGTGTAACCTGGTATGGCTGGGGCTCTGCACTGCAGCTTTGAACCAGGTTTCTGTGACTGCACAAATGTCAGCTTCTTCCAGGGCTAAGAATGCTTGCAATGAGTGCAGTTTAATGTATAGACTCCTAGCATTTAACAGCATGACCTTTAATTTAGATTTTGATGAAATTTTCACATTGGCAGTTTTGACCTCATGGCATTGCCTAAAAAAGGCTCTATGGGGGAGGCAAGTGCCTTTGACAGGAGCCTGAAGCCCAAGGGAGACAGATGCAGGCCATCTCTGGCAAAGCATCGAGGTTTGTCAATCATGTCTTCCCAGGCTGTCAGTGAATATATGGTAACAGGTCAAAAAGAGAATGTTCATATGAATGAACACTTTTCGAATCTGTAAAGAAGAGTGAGTATTCATTTTGGATGAGATTACACTGCAGCAGGGTCAGGGAATTTTCTCTCATTATTTATTTTATTTATTTATTTGTCATTTGTTAACCGGGTTAGTCCAGCTGAGCAGATGCCTTTTTTCAGCCATGACCCAAGGAGAAAAGCTCCAGATACAGAGATTGCAATTAGTTATGAAAGAGCAATACAGACAAAAACAATAACATAAAATGAGAATCTTATTAATTTTTAACATTCATTACAAAGGTGCATTTAGTAATCTTAAAATAACATGTAAATGCTGTAGTTGTATAGTAAGAAATAGAAAGAAAGGAAAAGGAAAGACTAGTAAGTAGGCAATGCTTACTTATAGTGTGGAGTCAAGTAAGGGAAAATAGTGGGGAAGGGGCAAGGTAAGAGGATGAGAGACATAGATGAGAGTTGTCTGATACAGTGAGTGGTGAGTAAGAAAGAGGTTCATTGCTACTGATATGGAAGTAGAAACATACAACCAGGAGAGTCTAAGATGCAGGAAATGGAGACAGAGGCTTGGTGGGAGAAGAACAGCTGGGGAGGAATTGACTCAAGTAGGGTCTTTACAGGGGCAGGTCCAAGAGTTGAGTAGGTAGTACTTCAGGGCTAGTTTGAAATTGGGTGAAGTTTGGTGAGTTCTGATATAGTGAGGGAGCTTGTTCCAAGATGTGGAGACTGCATGACTATAAATGCTTTTTCCTATGGATTTATTAGGTTTGGAAATTTGGAGAAGGTGTTGGTCTGAGCTACGAAACTCCCGGTTAAGGATGTAGGGGGAGATGAGAGATGCTAATGAAGGACAGGCTAGGGTTGTTGTAAGATGGAATGTGTCAGGTGAAGATAAGGTAGAAGGAATTGATTATGGAATTCTAGCCAGTGAAGTTTTGTTAAGGAGAGACAGTGGTGTGAGCAATAGGGGAGATTTGTGGTGAACTGTTCAACTTTATTATGTGTTAGTTCAAGTCTGTTTAAGAGATTTTTTTTGGAGGTTGGCAAATATAGGGGCAGCATATAGTAAAGTAGGTAGGAGGTAGGCTTGAGCAGGTGATACTTTGGACTCTTGAGTAAGGAATTACTTGCTTCTGTATAGCAATCCTAGTTTCTGGTGGGTTCTTTTGATGCAGTTGTTGATGTGGGTATCAATTTTTAGTTCATCGTCTACGAGTATACAGAGAAGTTTAGTATGAGACTCGATCTGAATAGTTGTGCTGTTTAGTAAAGAGACTGAGAAGAAAGATTTGAGGTGTTGGAGAGGTTTGGGAAGAAAAAGAAGTTTAGTTTTTATTGGGGTTAAGTAGGAGTTGGTTAGCCGTGAGCCATCTTTCGACTGAGTGTAGTGTGTCTTCTGTGAGGGTATGTAGGTGGGATAGATTGTCAGAGGAAGAGATGACCGTAGCATTATCTGCATATTGTATGAGTGTAGACTGGGGGCAGGATTGGAAGAGATCATTAGTAAAAATATTAAATAGTAGGGGAAACCCAAGATGGAGCCTTGGGGGACTTCAGTAATTACGTGAAGGAATGGAGAAGTAGCTGACATCCATTTGACAGATTGAGCTCTATTTGATAGGCTTGAAGAGAAACAGTTAAGGGTGGAGGTAGAGAGGTTGAAAGAAGCAGGTTTGGAGAGCAGGAGGTTATCAGAAACATTGTTGAAAGCCCTATTGTCAGGAAGTACCCTCATGTCTAAGATCAGGTACTATACCCGGTACCTGGATGACATTTTTATACTATTAGAGGGCAGTGAATTAGATAGTAAACAGGTTTTGGACTCATTTAACACATCTACCGACTTTCTGTCTTTTACCTCCAATTTTGGTGTTAATGCTATTGCATATCTGGATATTTGGTTAGCAAAAAAAGAGGAGTTGAACAGTTATGTGGCTACCATATACAGGAAGCCTACACACTCTAACTCATTCCTCCACTTCAGCAGTTGCCACCCTCATCACCAAAAAAAGTCGGTAGTTAAAGGCCAACTTGTTAGGGCTGCCCGGATGGTAAGTTTAGATGACGATTTCCTGGATGAATGTAGAACACTTACGAATATGTTCCTTAGGAGAGGGTATCCATCTGAATTACTTGAAAGTTTGGTAAAGGAGGTTACTATTAAGAGACAAAACGGTACGTATCAACCTATTCTTAAAATTGTTTTACATCCAGGGAGTAGTGGTACTGTAGAACCCTTGCAAGTTGAAAATAGAGGATTGGATACTTGTTTCAACAACAGATTAATTTTGACATACTGTAACAACAGTCATCTTATTATGGACATTATTATTAAGAATTGGAACATTTTTCGTTCCAATGGTGTAATACTGGGTAAGGTGGGTGACAAGCCTGGTGTTACCTTTAGGAGAGGTAAGAACTTGAAAGCTCTGTTGGAGCAACCTGATGGCAATTTTACACGAACGCCAGGCATGTTTAAATGCCAAAACTGCAATCAGTGCAGACACATTTACGAATCTAATAGATTCACAATCAATAACATTAGTTTTGACATACACTGTAGGTGTACCTGCAACTCAAGGATGGTAGTTTATTTAGCTCAGTGTCAAAAATGTGCAGGTTTCTATGTAGGCAAGACAGAGCGTAGATTTAAAGAGCGTATTTATGAACACCAATACGCCATCAGCAAAGGTAAATTAGAAAACGCACTTGCCAAACATATTACCCAGTACAATGATCATTATTTGAGGTTCATGGTGATTGATCAGATAACTGAGAACAAGAGGGGGGCTCCTACACACTTATTTTTGGAAGCATCTGAATTACGTTGGCAAATCAGACTAAATGCATATATGACACCAGGATTGAATGATAGCTGCTCTATCAGCAGCCTTTTAAAACTTAAAAATTTGTCTAGATAATTTACCTATGTGTTTATTTGGTTTCTTTTGGTGTAACACTTCTGTATTCATGGTAACATCAAAACTTATATATTACATTCTATTGGCAACATGCATTTATTTTTAATATTTTACTTATTTATAATAAATATTTGTTTGGTTTAGTATAGTTAGGAGATTAGCTTTTGATTTTAATTTTTGTACTTCAGCACAGCTGCTGTATGTGAATGAATTATTGATTTTAACCTATTATGAGAGTAATCAATTTAAATGTGTAATTAGGTTGCTGTTATGTGATTGGGCATTCAATTAATGAGCATGGTACTATTTAAGTTCTTTTGCTACTAGAGTTTAATGTCTGAAGAAGTCTGCATATGCTTGCAGACGAAAAGCGCTTCATTTAATAAACTTGTCTGTCCTGTTACTGCCGGAGTTATTTGCCTTCTTCACTGCTTGGATCCGTTTTAGTTTCTTGGTTTGTTTCTGTTATATTTTGTAGTTCATGGCATCCGGATCGTCTAGCAGTGATGATTTCTCACCAAATGCTGTTCCAGCATTATTAAGGAGCTGCAATAGTGCCCTACCGGCACCAGTTATATCTCCTACGGCAGCCCAGGACAGTTTGTTTAATTCTTTATTCAATAGAATGGACTCGCTATGTGCGAGACTTGAAAAACTTGACAGTCAGCAACAAGAGATGAAAAATTTGATTTTGCCTTCGTTAAGTAACCTAAAAGCTATTCCGGTCCAACCAACGCCAGGGGGCGCTGCACAACGTCGGGAGATGAGTGTTCCACCTCCTTCAACAAACGGACGTGATGTGCTTGAAGTCCGTGATGAAACCAGTGATTTGCCTTCTACTAACAACGGGATGCTTCCTTTAATTGTTTCTAATCCCCCCCAATGGCCTGGAACGAGTACCATCAATAATAGTGGGGAATTTTTAACAGCAGGAGAACGTCTATTAGGTCCGGCTGTACAAAATGATATTCAGCAACAGTCATCTTTGCAGCAGCAAAATGTGAATGCTAATGCTCGGACTACCTGTAATTTTCTAAATGAAGCTACAGTTTTTCAACATTACAACGAGAATGCTAACGTCCAGCTTACCTGTAACGCCCTAAACAGAACTCCAGTATTAGGGAATTGGTTAACCGAAGATTTTGTGTTTTCCAGAAACAGGGATAACTCAGTGGATACGAGGTTTACTAATCACGTTGACCATCAAGAGGTAAACAACAATTTACTATCAGATAAACTGAAATTATTTGATAGGTTACTTCTCAAAATTAAAAAGTTAAAATTAGAAATTTCGTATTTTAAGGAATGTATTGAATGTAAGGTGATACCTAAAGGCCTGAGACATTTTCAATATCCAACAGGCCTAGCTCCTAATTCTGACTTTCACAAGGACCTACTTAGTTTGTTTGACCAGCAAGGGTTCGATTTATTACATTTAATGATTAAACATTATTCTATTTGGGTGGTGCAGTTAACTTCTGAGATAACTGAGCTGGACAATTTTATTAAAACACATGATGAATTCTCCAGGTACAAATATGATTATAGCAGATGCTTTAGCAGCATCGACCAGTACCTGAATAAACTGAAGCAAAATAAAGTTAAAAAACTAGAGCGTGATCTCAAGGCATATAAACAAGGGGTAGTGTACCCTCCCCGCTCCTTCGCAAGTCTGGCAATTTAATACCATTAAGGATAATTGTCCTACGGGCTCAGTTCTCATGGCAACACCTGACAATAATATTGGTGATTTGGATACCTTTGGTGACTTTCAACCCGAACAAGTAGTGAGGAAAAGTGAGAGGTTGCAAAACCGGAGGCTGCAGTCCAGTAATAATACTACCTCTGTGCATACTAGTCAGCAGCAGGTTTTTTATCATGCCAGCCACTAAGGGGCCATTCCAAAGAAAAGGAACAATTACAAACCACCAAACAAGGGGTACCAACAGAAACGCAACCAACAGAGACTGTAACCATCAGTCCTGTCAGCAACTATGTCCTTACCTTTAACTTTGAGACAGGACATGTGAATGCTGACAATAATTTTCCTTGCATTTATCCCTCTACAAATTTGCTTTTTACTCCAGTTACTAGCTCAGTGAAGGTTCCAGATAGGGGCCATTCTGCATTTACTAATCAGGATAAGAGACCAGTTATATCCACAAACCATATAGGAGATTTTAATATCTATAATTTTTCCTCTGTCCCAGTACCGAATGAATTAGCTGACTTCTTGTCAAAAGGACATACGTACGTCCCTCAACAAAAGTTGGACCTAGTGGGGACTATTATTGACATTAAACTGTTTACTCGCAAGTTGAATTTTAACTTGCTGTTTGACCATAATATTGGTAATAATAATACACATGACAATTCTATTAGGGTCCCTAGTTTGTACAACCCCCCATTGCACCCTTTAATTCAATGTTTCGAAAACATGTGTGAACTTGACTTAAGGGACAGGAAGCGATACTCACCTAATGTCGGAAATAATGTTATTCATAAAGAAGAAATGTTACTGCTTGAATTTGTGAAGTCACATTGCTTACGATTTGTAAACCTGACAAAGGTGGGGGTGTTGTAGTTTTTGATAATGTTGATTATTTTGACAGAATGTTAGACTTACTCTCAAACGAGGCATACTCTGTAAGTTCTAGGTCTGAGGTTAATAATGCTTACCGTAAAATCAAAGATCATTTAGATGAAATGTTCTTTGAAGGTAGATTAGATCAAGGGCAACATAAATATCTTACTACCTTATTTCCGAGATTTCCTTGTCTTTTTGGGATCCCTAAGATTCATAAGGATCTTGAAAACCCCCCCATGCGGCCATTAGTTGATGGAAGAGGTTCTCCAACTTATCCCTGTGCCAAACTGGTCGACACCATTTTACAGAAATATTTGCAGGATGAAGTACAAATCTGCAAAGACTCATGGTCCTTCCTAGCAAAAGTAGGGGAGATTACATTTAACACTCATTACAACTTCCTGACAATAGATGTCAAGGACTTGTACACTTGTATCCCCCTACAGATTGCGACTGAGTGGGTGGCCCTTTTTCTTAATAATAAAGGTGCCCCATCTGATGAAATCTCACTAGTACTCGAACTATTAGACATGATTTTATTCAACAACTATTTCATGCTTGGTGAGAATTTCTATCTTCAAAAAACAGGGGTGGCCATGGGGTCACCTTGTGGGGCCAGTTTGGCTAACATTATAATGGCCTACTGGGAAAAGGAGAAGGTTTTGAATAACCAAACCCTCATGTCTAAGATCAGGTACTATACCCGGTACCTGGATGACATTTTTATACTATTAGAGGGCAGTGAATTAGATAGTAAACAGGTTTTGGACTCATTTAACACATCTACCGACTTTCTGTCTTTTACCTCCAATTTTGGTGTTAATGCTATTGCATATCTGGATATTTGGTTAGCAAAAAAAGAGGAGTTGAACAGTTATGTGGCTACCATATACAGGAAGCCTACACACTCTAACTCATTCCTCCACTTCAGCAGTTGCCACCCTCATCACCAAAAAAAGTCGGTAGTTAAAGGCCAACTTGTTAGGGCTGCCCGGATGGTAAGTTTAGATGACGATTTCCTGGATGAATGTAGAACACTTACTTAATATGTTCCTTAGGAGGGTATCCATCTGAATTACTTGAAAGTTTGGTAAAGGAGGTTACTATTAAGAGACAAAACGGTACTTATCAACCTATTCTTAAAATTGTTTTACATCCAGGGAGTAGTGGTACTGTAGAACCCTTGCAAGTTGAAAATAGAGGATTGGATACTTGTTTCAACAACAGATTAATTTTGACATACTGTAACAACAGTCATCTTATTATGGACATTATTATTAAGAATTGGAACATTTTTCGTTCCAATGGTGCAGTACTGGGTAAGGTGGGTGAGAAGCCTGGAGTTACCTTTAGGAGAGGTAAGAACTTGAAAGCTCTGTTAGAACAACCTGACGGCAATTTTACACGAACCCCGGGCATGTTTAAATGCCAAAACTGCAATCAGTGCAGACACATTTATGAATCTAATAGATTCACAATCAATAATATTAGGTTTGACATACATTGTAGGTGTACCTGAAACTCAAGGATGGTAGTCTACCTAGCTCTATGTCAAAAATGTGCTGGATTCTATGTTGGCAAGACAGAGCGTAGATTTAAAGAGCGGATTTACGAACACCAATACGCCATAAGTAAAGGTAAATTAGAAAATGCACTTGCCAAACACATTACCCAGTACAATGATCATTATTTTAAGTTCATGGTGATTGATCAGATAACTGAGAACAAGAGGGGGGCTCCCATACACTTATTTCTGGAAGCTTCAGAATTACGTTGGCAAATCAGACTAAATGCATATATGACACCAGGCTTGAATGACAGCTGTTCTATCAGCAGCCTTTTAAAACTTAAAAATTTGTCTAGATAATTTATTTATGTGTTTATTGTGTTTTTTGGTGTAACACCTCTGTATTCATGGCAACACCAAAACTTATATATTACATTCTATTGGCAACATGCATTTATTTTTAATATTTTACTTATTTATAATAAATACTTGTTTAGTCTAGTATTGTTAGGAGATTAGGTTTTAACTTTTGTACTTCAGCATAGCTGCTGTATGTGAATGAATTACTGATTTTAACTTAATATGAGAGTAATTAATTTAAATATGTAATTAGGTTGCTGTTATGTGATTGGGCATTAGGTTACAATTAATGAGCATAGCACTATTTAAGTTCTTTTGCTATTACAGTTTAATGTCTGAAGAAGTCTGCATATGCTTGCAGACGAAAAGCGCTTCATTTAATAAACTTGTCTGTCCTGTTACTGCCGGAGTTATTTGCCTTCTTCACTGCTTGGATCCGTTTTAGTTTCTTGGTTTGTTTCTGTTATATTTTGTAGTTCATGGCATCCGGATCGTCTAGCAGTGATGATTTCTCACCAAATGCTGTTCCAGCATTATTAAGGAGCTGCAATAGTGCCTTTCCGGCACCAGCTATATCTCCTACGGCAGCCCAGGACAGTTTGTTCAATTCTTTATTCAATAGAATGGACTCGCTTTGTGCGAGACTTGAAAAACTCGACAGTCAGCAACAAGAGATGAAAAACTTGATTTTGCCTTCGTTAAGCAACCTTAAAGCCATTTCGGTCCAACCAACGCCAGGGGGCGCTGCACAACGCCGGGAGATGAGTGTTCCACCTTCTTCAACAAACTGACGTGATGTGCTTGTAGTCCGTGATGAAATCAGTGATTTGCCTTCTACTAACAACGGTATGCTTCCTTTAACCGTTTCCAATTCCCCTCAATGGCTTAAAACGAGCACCATCTCTAATAGTGGGGAATATGTAACAGCAGGAGAATGTTTATCAGGTCCGGCTGTACAAAATGACATTCAGCATCAGTCAGCTGTGCAGCAGCATAATGTGAATGCTAACGCCGGACTACCTGTAATTTTCTAAATGAAGCTACAGTTTTCAACATTACAACGAATGCTAACGTCCAGCTTACCTGTAACGCCCTAAACGGAACTCCAGTTCTAGGGAATTGGTTAACGGAAGAGTTTGTGTTTTCCAGACACAAGGACAATTCAGTGGATACGAGGTCTACTAATCATGTGGATCACCAAGAGGTAAACAATAATTTGCTACCAGACAAACTGAAATTATTTGATAGGTTACTTCTCAAAATTAAAAAGTTAAAATTAGAAATTTCGTACTTTAAGGAATGTATTGAATGTAAGGTGATACCTAAAGGCCTGAGACATTTTCAATATCCAACAGGCCTAGCTCCTAACTCTGATTTTCATAAGGACTTACTTAATTTGTTTGACCAGCAAGGGTTCGATCTATTACATTTAATGATTAAACATTACTCTATTTGGGTGGTGCAGTTAACTTCTGAGTTAACTGAGCTGGACAATTTTATTAAAACACATGATGAATTCTCCAGGTACAAATATGATTATAGCAGATGCTTTAGCAGCATCGACCAGTACCTGAATAAACTGAAGCAAAATAAAGTTAAAAAACTAGAGCGTGATCTCAAGGCATATGAACAAGGGGTAGTGTACCCCCTCCCCGCTCCTTCGCAAGTCTGGCAATTTAATACCATTAAGGATAATTGTCCTACGGGCTCAGTTCTCATGGCAACACCTGACAATAATATTGGTGATTTGGATACCTTTGGTGACTTTCAACCCGAACAAGTAGTGAGGAGAAGTGAGAGGTTGCAAAACCGGAGGCTGCAGTCCAGTAATAATACTACCTCTGTGCATACTGGTCAGCAGCAGGTTTTTTATCATGCCAGCCACTAAGGGGCCATTCCAAAGAAAAGGAACAATTACAAACCACCAAACAAGGGGTACCAACAGAAACGCAACCAACAGAGACTGTAACCATCAGTCCTGTCAGCAACTATGTCCTTACCTTTAACTTTGAGACAGGACATGTGAATGCTGACAATAATTTTCCTTGCATTTATCCCTCTACAAATTTGCTTTTTACTCCAGTTACTAGCTCAGTGAAGGTTCCAGATAGGGGCCATTCTGCATTTACTAATCAGGATAAGAGACCAGTTATATCCACAAACCATATAGGAGATTTTAATATCTATAATTTTTCCTCTGTCCCAGTACCGAATGAATTAGCTGACTTCTTGTCAAAAGGACATACGTACGTCCCTCAACAAAAGTTGGACCTAGTGGGGACTATTATTGACATTAAACTGTTTACTCGCAAGTTGAATTTTAACTTGCTGTTTGACCATAATATTGGTAATAATAATACACATGACAATTCTATTAGGGTCCCTAGTTTGTACAACCCCCCATTGCACCCTTTAATTCAATGTTTCGAAAACATGTGTGAACTTGACTTAAGGGACAGGAAGCGATACTCACCTAATGTCGGAAATAATGTTATTCATAAAGAAGAAATGTTACTGCTTGAATTTGTGAAGTCACATTGCTTACGCATTTGTAAACCTGACAAAGGTGGGGGTGTTGTAGTTTTTGATAATGTTGATTATTTTGACAGAATGTTAGACTTACTCTCAAACGAGGCATACTCTGTAAGTTCTAGGTCTGAGGTTAATAATGCTTACCATAAAATCAAAGATCATTTAGATGAAATGTTCTTTGAAGGTAGATTAGATCAAGGGCAACATAAATATCTTACTACCTTATTTCCGAGATTTCCTTGTCTTTTTGGGATCCCTAAGATTCATAAGGATCTTGAAAACCCTCCCATGCGGCCGTTAGTTGATGGAAGAGGTTCTCCAACTTATCCCTGTGCCAAACTGGTCGACACCATTTTACAGAAATATTTGCAGGATGAAGTACAAATCTGCAAAGACTCATGGTCCTTCCTAGCAAAAGTAGGGGAGATTACATTTAACACTCATTACAACTTCCTGACAATAGATGTCAAGGACTTGTACACTTGTATCCCCCTACAGATTGCGACTGAGTGGGTGGCCGTTTTTCTTAATAATAAAGGTGCCCCATCTGATGAAATCTCACTAGTACTCGAACTATTAGACATGATTTTATTCAACAACTATTTCATGCTTGGTGAGAATTTCTATCTTCAAAAAACAGGGGTGGCCATGGGGTCACCTTGTGGGGCCAGTTTGGCTAACATTATAATGGCCTACTGGGAAAAGGAGAAGGTTTTGAATAACCAAACCCTCATGTCTAAGATCAGGTACTATACCCGGTACCTGGATGACATTTTTATACTATTAGAGGGCAGTGAATTAGATAGTAAACAGGTTTTGGACTCATTTAACACATCTACCGACTTTCTGTCTTTTACCTCCAATTTTGGTGTTAATGCTATTGCATATCTGGATATTTGGTTAGCAAAAAAAGAGGAGTTGAACAGTTATGTGGCTACCATATACAGGAAGCCTACACACTCTAACTCATTCCTCCACTTCAGCAGTTGCCACCCTCATCACCAAAAAAAGTCGGTAGTTAAAGGCCAACTTGTTAGGGCTGCCCGGATGGTAAGTTTAGATGACGATTTCCTGGATGAATGTAGAACACTTACGAATATGTTCCTTAGGAGAGGGTATCCATCTGAATTACTTGAAAGTTTGGTAAAGGAGGTTACTATTAAGAGACAAAACGGTACTTATCAACCTATTCTTAAAATTGTTTTACATCCAGGGAGTAGTGGTACTGTAGAACCCTTGCAAGTTGAAAATAGAGGATTGGATACTTGTTTCAACAACAGATTAATTTTGACATACTGTAACAACAGTCATCTTATTATGGACATTATTATTAAGAATTGGAACATTTTTCATTCCAACGGTGTAATACTGGGTAAGGTGGGTGACAAGCCTGGTGTTACCTTTAGGAGAGGTAAGAACTTGAAAGCTCTGTTAGAACAACCTGATGGCAATTTTACACGAACGCCGGGCATGTTTAAATGCCAAAACTGCAATCAGTGCAGACACATTTACGAATCTAATAGATTCACAATCAATAACATTAGTTTTGACATGCACTGTAGGTGTACCTGCAACTCAAGGATAGTAGTTTATTTAGCTCAGTGTCAAAAATGTGCAGGTTTCTATGTAGGCAAGACAGAGCGTAGATTTAAGAGCGTATTTATGAACACCAATACGCCATCAGCAAAGGTAAATTAGAAAACGCACTTGCCAAACATATTACCCAGTACAATGATCATTATTTGAGGTTCATGGTGATTGATCAGATAACTGAGAACAAGAGGGGGGCTCCTACACACTTATTTTTGGAAGCATCTGAATTACGTTGGCAAATCAGACTAAATGCATATATGACACCGGGATTGAATGATAGCTGCTCTATCAGCAGCCTTTTAAAACTTAAAAATTTGTCTAGATAATTTACCTATGTGTTTATTTGGTTTCTTTTGGTGTAACACTTCTGTATTCATGGTAACATCAAAACTTATATATTACATTCTATTGGCAATATGCATTTATTTTTAATATTTTACTTATTTATAATAAATATTTGTTTGGTTTAGTATAGTTAGGAGATTAGCTTTTGATTTTAATTTTTGTACTTCAGCACAGCTGCTGTATGTGAACGAATTATTGATTTTAACCTATTATGAGAGTAATCAATTTAAATGTGTAATTAGGTTGCTGTTATGTGATTGGGCATTCAATTAATGACCATAGTACTATTTAAGTTCTTTTGCTACTAGAGTTTAATGTCTGAAGAAATCTGCATATGCTTGCAGACGAAAAGCGCTTCATTTAATAAACTTGTCTGTCCTGTTACTGCCGGAGTTATTTGCCTTCTTCACTGCTTGGATCCGTTTTAGTTTCTTGGTTTGTTTCTGTCAACTTTATTATGTGTTAGTTCAAGTCTGTTTAAGAGATTTTTTTGGAGGTTGGTAAATATAGGGGCAGCATATAGTAAAGTAGGTAGGAGGTAGGCTTGAGCAGGTGATACTTTGGACTCTTGAGTAAGGAATTACTTGCTTCTGTATAGCAATCCTAGTTTCTGGTGGGTACTTTTGATGCAGTTGTTGATGTGGGTATCGATTTTTAGTTCATCGTCTACGAGTATACAGAGAAGTTTAGTATGAGACTCAATCTGAATAGTTGTGCTGTTTAGTAAAGAGACTGAGAAGAAAGATTTGAGGTGTTGGAGAGGTTTGGGAAGAAAAAGAAGTTTAGTTTTTATTGGGGTTAAGTAGGAGTTGGTTAGCCATGAGCCATCTTTCGACTGAGTGTAGTGTGTCTTCTGTGAGGGTATGTAGGTGGGATAGATTGTCAGAGGTAGAGATGACCGTAGCATTATCTGCATATTGTATGAGTGTAGACTGGGGGCAGGATTGGAAGAGATCATTAGTAAAAATATTAAATAGTAGGGGAAACCCAAGATGGAGCCTTGGGGGACTTCAGTATTACGTGAAGGAATGGAGAAGTAGCTGACATCCATTTGAGAGATTGAGCTCTATTTGATAGGCTTGAAGAGAAACAGTTAAAGGTGGAGGTAGAGAGGTTGAAAGAAGCAGGTTTGGAGAGCAGGAGGTTATCAGAAACATTGTTGAAAGCCTTAGGGAGGTCCAGGAAGAGAGAAGACACTAGAATGCTGTTATTGAGAGAAGTGGAGATGGAGTTAGCGAAGGATAGTAGAGCGGTAGTAATACTATGATTAGGGCGAAAGCCTTGTTGGGTAGGGGTGAGGAGATTTTCCTGAATGAGATGTGCAATGAGCTGTTTGTGAATACACTTTGCTAGGATCTTTGAGATAGGGGATAGAATACCGATAGGCCTGAAATTTGAGGGGTTGGTGGAGTTACTGCTTTTGTGCAGGGGTATAATGCAGGCCTTTTTCCATATTTGGAAGATTAGGTTTTCCTGAATGGACAGATTAATAAGTATGGAAACTGGACAGGTTATAGAGAGGACTGCTAGTCTGAGGTATAGGGAAGGCAGGTTATCAGCCGAAGGGGAGCAGGGTTTGAGTTTACAGAGTAGGGATCTGATGACGGTTGTGGGGATAGGCTTGATTGAGAAGGTGGTTTGGCTGGAGGGTGGGGGTGGGATTTCATGATTAATGTTAGTGTTAGGTTTGATTAGTTTCTGTATAGAGTCTATGAAGAAGGATTTGAGAAATGTGGCAATTTCTAAGGGGGAGCTGTTTGGGGAGGGGTTGGGAGGGGGAAGGGCTACCTCGGTGTAAAAGCTTATTAATGATACTCCAGAATCATTTGGGGTTGGAGTGGGTTTTTTTGGGGGAGGGTTCAGGTAGAAGTTTTTCTTATCAAGGGCGATTTGTTTTTTGTGGCAATTTGAAGTTCTCTATAGTGCTGGATGATGGAATAGGTTTTGAGTTTGTTCCAGGTTTTCCACGCAGTGTATCTTTTCTGCATGAGGGAGAGAGTGGCTTTACTTGTCCATGGAGCAAAGTTTGTTTTAACTCAAACTTTTCTTGAAGGGGCTAGGGAAGTTAAGAGTGTCAGGGGAGATGCTGCTGAATGTGAGAACAGCTTCTTCAAGAGGGAGGTGCTGGAGAAAGGATCAGTTTATTGATGAGAGTGTTTGATTAACTAAATCAAGGTTAAAGTTGGATAGATTACGACACTCCCTGTATATGTGCAATTTAGAGGGTTAGGACAGGTGACTCTCATCCCACCATCATGTGATCCTGAAGTTGGTATTTGTAATTGACAGGGGGATGGAGGTACAGAGGGGCTTGTCCCCCTGCAAATAAATATATATATATATATATATATATATATATATATATATATATATATATATGTATATATATATATATATATATATGTATATATATATATATATATATATATATATATATATATATATATATATATATATATATATATATATATATATATATATATATATATATATATATATATATATATACATGTATATTTTTTATTTCAGTCATTTAAGATTTGGTCTAAAATGATTGATCTTTCTGTGATCAGTCTCATGAGAGTTTGAGGTTTGATGAGACACACACACACACACACACACACACACACACACACACACACACACACATATTTGCATTGGGCATATTCCTGCCCATGCTGATAAGGTGTCTGTAGTGTAGCACATGTATTGATCTAGTGGATTTGTCTGTGATTTGTTGTAGATATATGGGATTCTGACAAACAGACTGGGAGAAAACTGATTCAATATGTCAGTCAATGACACTGGAGTTTAGGTTATGGTTTATAGGTTTGTATTAGGCTATCTGCCCCTCCAGGCCATATTTAATCCTAGTCAGATTTCCTAAGTCATAGATAAGTATCAAACCCTCTAGCTTGTGTCTACTAGATAAATAACTTAACCACTATGCCGACCCCCGCCCAGTCAGTAGGCATGCTTTGAGACAAGAATGATGCATCTGTGAGTCTTGCAGACTGCATGGCAATACAGTGTTAACTTAGTTCACAGAAAATGCTGCATAGTAATTCATCACAGATCGCTTCTTGACATATGTAAAACCACTTGTTGTTATGCATTTTATGGCAACATATGTGCATCTTTTCTTTCTGTTTTTCTTTCCTTCAGTCATTACTGAAGAGATTACCATGCATGATGACATTAATCAGCCTTTATGTGGTCCCAGATTGAGCACTGTGTATGCTTGTGTGTGTGTGTGTGTGTGTGTGTGTGTGTGTGTGTGTGGGGGGGGGGGGGTGATGAACACCATACAATATGTGTAGGGGATGAAGCTAGGCCACTTCAGCCAAAGAGATGTTTACAGTCTACCAAATGTCATATCAGCTGGCTGTTGTAGTAACAAGCCCATCAGTCATTCCCATTTAAAAGGCATGGGGTTATATAAATATGGGTGGCTGTAATATTTGTAACCTTAACAAAGAGCTTCCATTGCCTAATGTTTATATTATCAACATGGAGGATGCAGTTCTGCTGCTATTTCAGTAACTCACCTTGTTCTCATCCAGTCTGTTCTCTTCTTTTTTGTTAGTTTTAATGACTGGTGTGTAGATACAGCCTAACAACACTGTCAGGTATACCTTTTGTTGTGTTCTACTCCTCCACCACCTGTCCTACTTGTATGATGCAGTTATCCAGTGGATTTATGACTTATGTGCGTACTTGTTAATTATATTTTTCTTCATTTTCATTAGTTTAAATTGTGTGCTTGTTCACCAGCTCCTTCATATTTTGTTGAAAAGAGCCCTACAATAACAAGAAAAATCAATATTCTTCCTGATGTCCTTCAGATGATGCATGTTGTCTACCATATGTGATCCTTATGTACTCACTAGTGCTTATTACATTTTCCTTTTTTGTCCTCTGTTCTATGATTTTCTTTCTGTTAACATAGATCTCCTCTATGTAACCTGTAGGAGGCTGTGTATAGAGATTGGCCTTTAAGGTGATCCATATAGGACAATGTGTTTATATCCTGCATTCTGCTGGTCAGAAACCTTTGTGGACATTCCAGCTGTTGCATATGTCTGGTCAAGTACATGACAAAGGGACATTATACTCAATGATGGGTCTAATAAAGACCAAATAAAATGGCACTAAAGCTTCCTTGAATGTGGACTCCATACCCTTACTTGTAAGTCTGGTGACACAGAATGATTTTCTTACTATCCTGGCCACATGTTGGTCTAAGGCCAGATTATTTTCTATATATGTCCCCAGATCCCTGACTACTGGGCCAACTCTTAGGGGTGACTTATTGACAGAGTAATTAGCCTGGGTGGCTGTTTTCCCAGAAGGCACTATACTTCATTTCTTGGCACTGAGTTTTGCTCTCCGACATCAGCACTGTAATTTGTCTGCATTAGAACCTCTTGTAAGATGTTTATGTCATAGGAGAATCCATGATAGCTTCCAATTTGCAGTCATCTGTGAGCTTGGTCAGTCAAATTTCCTTGACATTAGCCTTTAGCTATGAGAAGTAGATGCCACATAAGAATGATCCCAGTTTGGAGCCCTCTTAGTGGAGATGATCTTACTAATCCTGACTTCTTGGACCCTGTCAGTGAGTCGGCTGACAATCCAGCAAGTTATGTAGGGGTTTATGCCAAGTTTGGAGAGAGAAGGGATCCTGGGATATTGTCTGGGTCCAATGAGATTGTTGTTTTTGGCTTTAGTGAGTGCCACCAGGACCTGCTCCCTATTATTAATTTGAGGGGGGAGGGGTATGCTAGTAAGTATTTCATAGGGAGAGACAGGGGAATAGGTGGGTAAACTTTAAGCTGAATTTGTCAGAAAGCAGGAAACATCACTTAATGCATAACAATAAGACTGCTTGCTATGTGTCTGTCTTTTAATATAAAAATGAAAATAGCATTTAGTGGTCATGCTAATCAAAATACAAATAACTATAACAGATCTTAAGTAACTTAAACAGATACATTTTGCCTAAAACAGAAAACAAAAATACAAATCTTGTTAGCAAGTTACCACTAATGACACTTACCTGTAACAGCCATACGGTAGTCTTTTGCATTACTTAAATGGATACCATAATGTAATGTAGGTAGGCTATTTCATATGACTTTCTTCATAAGCATTTATTAATTTATATAACTCAGTGACTTTGAATTTGAGATTCAGTAGTTTTGGGACTTACTATTATTAACCGATTAATTTCAGGATGTTCATATTGTAGTGTATCAAGCACAGCTTGGTCACAGCCATATGCAGGACAGTAGCAACTGATACTTCCCATGCAGTTGGTGAAAAAGCACAGACTCAGCAGCCATTTGTGTTCATGTTTTGGGTTAACACCACAGTCTGGCAGTTGATACTGTACTAACGCTTGAATTTTTCCTCAAGCTGCAAGAGAAGGATCCAAATCAAATAAAGCCTATATAGGTGCTCTAGTCCTATTGGTTAGAATTTCAGAAATGTTAGCATAACATCTCAGTGGAGACTGGGGCAGACATAAAGAACATGGGAAAAAGCAATAGCAAACTAAACAGAAAGGCACTGGAATACAACTTTAAGCTGGTAAATGATAAGTAAAATATAAGACTCTAGCAATAAAAGTGGAATATAAACAGCTGCAAAGCACTAAATACAACTCCTAGAACAGAATTCACAATTCTGCTTTTACTGCAATCCTACCACAGACTAAGGCACCAGACTATGCAGAAGTTTACCAGTAATGCTGTTTATGGAAAAAAAATCCTGTATAGTGTCTATGTCATTAAATCAGCAGTAAATCACAGTTTTATAAAAACCAAGAACAGCACAGAACAGCAAAAGTCCAAAAAACAAAAAACACGTCATACACAATGAATGATTCAGGAGACTAAACCAGTTTATGAGATTTAGCATGGTTTGAATGTTGCAAGTCTGTCTGGCAAATTAAATTAAATGCGGACAAAATCCCAGGTATTAATAGCATAAACATTAAATGCTTTTTATTAGCACAAAATCTTTAAGTATTAAGACATATGGGTTCCTTTGCCTGATAGACGTTTATTGGTTAGTTAAAGCTTCAGTAAGTTTTCGTTTTGAATGCCACATTATGATTGGTTTAAATTTTGAATCCATTCATTTTTATTGCATGTTCCTTATTATGTAATCACTGCTTATGGTTTTTAAACTGAGACCTTTCCACTTTGTGTTAGATTCTGAAGAAGTTCTGATTTTAATTGATTAAAGAATGAAAGCTCTAAATCATTCATTTTGTAGGACGTGTTTTTTTTGGTTAAATCACAGTTCTGCCACAACTGTGAATGAAACTATAAGATTAAGGTCCCAGATAGGGGACAAATACAAACAGCTAGCTTTTACAAGTAATTCTACCTATGGAGACAGAAATGCAGTATAGTGTATAAATTATGCTAACATTTTGCAGCAATACACAATGTTTCCCACAACTACAAATGAAACTGTAAGACTAAGGTCCCAGGACAAACTAAAGCAAATGCAAACATAACTTTTTTGGCTTAAAACATGGGAAAAAAAAAAAAACAGAAGCTTACAAAAAAGTATCACCACACAGGTAATTATAAGTGCCACTAAAAACATTGAAGCAGAATTTAAATAAACATTTTTTCTTCACTTTTGATGAAAAGCTTGTTCCTCGTACTTTATGGCTTTCCACACCTTTCAGAGTCTTGATTAAAAGATCCTGGGTGGGTGTAGTACTGAGCTAATTATGGCAGACTTGCTAGAAATGGAGACAATCCAATAAAGCCAGTACTAAAATTACAAACATAGATGATTCAACCAGCTCCCTGAGCCAGTATTTTGAACCAGTGACCCACTCCCTCCACTCTTCAAGTGAAGGGTTAAAAAAAAAGAAAAAAAATAGCATTTTATTGTAATAAGTAATTGGCTTATTACATTTAGATCTACCCCCAGCTCTTCTGTTGAAGTGCAAACACACACACACACATTCCTTTTACTGACACACCAATCAGGAGGCCAAATGCATGACCTCCCTCCTGCACCAGCCATTATTTGGATCCCATTCTTGTGCCCTGCCCCAACCCACCCTTAGCATCATTTCTTTTAAACTGTAGCAAACTGTTTGCTACAAATTGAGCGAACAATTTCTACAGATTATACCCTGTCAGCACATAGTGCTATAGCGCTTATGCTTTAATTAAAAAAATCATTTCTCTTTTTCAAACTGTAGCAAATTGTTGCTACAGTTTATACCCTGCCTGCACAGAGTTCTACTGTGCTCATGTTTTAGATAAAAAAGATCTTATTTTTAAACTGTAACAAACTGCATGTTACAAATATAGCAAACAGTTGCTATAGTTTATAACCTCCCTGCATGGAGTGCTATAGTACTCAGGCTTTAGATAAAGCAAAAACAATGTTTTTTTTTACTTTTAAACTGTACCAGACTGCAGGTTGCTACAGTCAGGACCATGCACAGAGTGCTACAACATTCAGATTTGACTGCAAATGCAATAGATCAAGATTGGCTACTTTGAGCCTGGGGAAGTTGCCCCACTCACCCTACCCTAGCTGCATTACTGATTGGAGTCCTCTGGTTAGAAGTACAGAAACTTTGACTTAATGTCTCAGTGGGGTCTAGGGCAGACACAAATAACAAGAGAAAATAGTAAGAAAATAAACAGAAAGGCACTGGAATACAACTTTAAGCAGATAAATGGTAAGCAGAATATATGATTGTAGCAGCAAAACAGGAATATAAACAGCTATAAACACAGTGAAGCACAAGTCCTGGAGCAGAATTATCAATAATACTGCCACTACTGCAATCCCACCACAGACTAAAGGCACGTTAAGGCATCTGCATCGTATGTTGGACTATTCAGACATTTCTGAACTCACCACATATGTATGTCACAAATGCAGAGAAGACTCGGCTCTTGAGTGGAATCCTTCTTTCTCCAATACTGATGACTAGGTACAAGGAAATATAATTGTCTTCAATTACTGGCTAAATACTTGGTGTCATTCCAAGGGATCCAGTATGTGTCAGCATGAGATGCGATGCTCAACAATCCTCCTTGCCTTGCAAATGATGGTCTGCACCTTTCATTCCAGGACCTCTGCACACTGGCTACAGCTCTTGCTATTCCCATAGTGGTTTTCTTGGATGCAGAGTCCTGCTAATTGACAGCTCAACATAACTAACATATCAAATCCAGAATGAAGTCATATTAAGGTGCCTCTGCTCAGCCAGAATTCTCACCAACAAAAAACTGCCTGAAATTCAGTCTCTTCTGCATTTGGAACATAATCATTTCTGTGTAATTAATGAAACTTGGTTTAAATGTTCAGAATACACTCCCTCTGGAACCTGAGTTTTGTGCCTACCTTGCCTTCACACCTGATGGCAACTTTGGCAGTGTCTGTATATTTGTTAGGGACTGTATCACCTCTATACAGATCCATCAGACCCACAAATGGAATTCATAAACTCCAAATCCACTAAATAGGGCCAAGTATTCGTTTATAGCATCTTGAAGGACATCCTCTAAGTCTTCTGAAAAATATATGTTGCTAAATGTACTTGATAAAGTTCTCATAAACAAGGACTCCATTATTTTGTGAGACTTTAACTACCCCCCTCAATAAACTAAAGTACTTATTTCCCCAGTGATGAATATGCCAAAAAGTTCTTAGATTTAGTAAACAAACCTACATGGACTAGATTGTTAACAAACTCATTGGAAACATAATATTTTTGACCTGGTCCTCATGAATAAAACTTCTTTATGTACTATTCCCCTGGCATCTCTTTCCCTGGCATATCACAAACTAATTACCCTCACTTTCCAAATCTCGAACTCCACTAAAACCAATATCTCGGAATTCAAGGGTTTAAAAATGTAATAATCACAGCAAATTCTATGATGATGCTTCAGAATTCACATATAGCAGGATCACCCCAGATATTGCCATAGTAGGTGATTTCACAAACAAAGCCTATGCTTGCTTAGTTAAGTGTATAGCACTGGCAGTCCCAACCAGATCTGAATATAATGAGAAATTTAAATACAAACCACCCTGATGGTCCACCAACATAAATAAACTGTAAAGAAAAACTTTTTGAAGTATACAGCTGATCAAAAGACAATCATATTGGGGATAATAACAAGACATTGACTACAAAATTGAGAAATACTGCCTCGTCTACTAAAGTAGCCCATAAACTTACATTAGCATCTGAAGCTGGGGACAATTACAAATAATTCTTTAACTGTGTTAGAAAACTGAAAAAAAACACCCAATAGTTTTCTGAACTTATTTGCAATGGCACCACCTACTCTGATCCAAGAGATGCTTCCAATTTATTAGAAAACCAATTCAATGCAAGTTTTGTCTAACAGATGACTGTCCAAAGCCCAGTTATCTCTGAACCCTACAGACCCCCAGTCATTAATAAAGAATGTGCACTGAAGGTACTCTGCAAGACAAAACATACTTCACCAATGGTACCTGACAATATTCCTGGCTGTTTAATAAACAGTACTAAACAAGTTCTGGCTGAGGCACTCCTTAAACTCTTTAACTGTAACTGGCTGTTTAATAAACAGCACCAAACAAGTTCTGGGCAAATCAGTCCTTAAACTAGTTAACTGGAGTTTAGCTATTGACTTCAACATAAGGTTTGGCACAAAGAAGTAGTAATGTCATGCCACAAGAGTAGCCCCACCACTGACCCCTGAAATTATAAGTCCATCAGCCAAACAAATTTTATTTACAAAGCCAAGGAACATATTCTAACCGACCGGATAAACTATGATATTAAACATCTCATCAGGCTAGAGCTACAGCAATTTGGCTTTGGGATGGGTAAATCCTGTCTAGTGAATCTAGTTAACTTCAAAAGGAAACACAAGCTGCCCACACAGAAGACTTTGACCTTGACAGGATGTTTGACATCATCCCCCACAGTCAGCAAGCTGCATGCATTACAAATAGATCCTAATGTAGAAAGATGGATAGCAAACTGGATAAAAAAAAAAAAAGAAAGTGCAGGTAGCAGGTACCTTATCAGACAGTATGAAGGTGACTTGTGTTGTCCCACAAGGCACAGTGCTGGAACTTCATTTGTTTAGCACTTACTTCTCTGATCTCTATGCCATGAACCAAAACCTCTGGCTAACCAAGTTTGCAGATGACTGCAAACTGAGAGTCATTGTCAAGCCCTATGCTGATGCTAAAGCCTGTCAGGAAGAACTTTCACTTTTTAAATACTTGGTGAACTAAAAATGAGTTGACATAAAATGCTAAAAGGTGCAACATTGTCATATTTGGAAAACAGCTCCTCACCCCAACACACAAAATAGAAAACACTCCACTCCAAAATGAGAATGTTGTTAAAGACCTTGGAACTTAGATTGATAACTTCCTTCCCTTTGATCATCATGTAACTACAGCAGTCAGAAAGTCCTTCTGCTTAGTGTAACTAATTGCCAAAGGAATATTATCCCAATCATCCAGATCTAAAGATGTCATTGACTCATTATATTCGGCACTGTTCAGGCCAACCCCTTTGGGTTATACCTCATTAGACAGACCCAACAACTAGAAAGACCCAAGGAGTTCCTAACTGAGAACATTATTGGTTTAAAACATATAAACTACTAGAAAATTCTGGAAGCACTGTCTATTTATTCAGTATCTTCGAAGAGAGATCAATATCTTGCTTTTCAGTATCATTAGGGACCCAGTGGTCCTGGATAACTTGCATCTCCAGAAATCAAATAGTCCAACAAATACCAGAACCCAGAAATCTAATTTTTTATCAGCAAATAAATAAAACATGGTGGCCACATAGGTTCATTATGCAGCTCCTTCACCACCTCTGGAATAGAATCCCACTACAAATCATGCAGTCTTCCTTCAAGCAGGAACTGGATGATTGAATGGGTATGTAGCCCTCCTTCAAAAAGTCTAAGGATGGGTATTAGAGAGCCATAAATGGTTGCAAGACAGTCACCTTGTATTTCTAATGATTCCTGTGACTCCTGTGACATCAGAATGGTTATGTTCTCACAATAGGCAGATCCAATTTATCACTGAATCACGTGTGTGTGTGTGTGTGTGTGTGTGTGTGTGTGTGTGTGTGTGTGTGTGTGTGTGTGTGTGTGTGTGTGTGTATGTTTTAGGGCCCGATCTTCAGCATGCATGACAAGTTTCTAATGAGCTGTAAAAGTAATGACACTGTCATTGCACATATAGTTTGTTTTTGTTGGGAGGCCTGTGTGTAGCATATGATATTACAATTACATTTCTCTATGGAGATGGTGCAGACTGGACACCTCAGCCATGTGACATTGCAACGCATTGATTTCACAGTGGTGTGACACACACACACACACAAACACACACACACACACACACACACACACACACACACACACACACACACACACACACACACCACCTGCTATGTGACATTGTAACCCATTGATTTCACTCATCATCACACCCCTGCTGAGGTCTTAGCTGTGCCTACTACTATAATGGTTTGATATATTTTATAGGGCATTGAGTTTAGTACAACTCTGTATCTCAAGTCATACTCCATTATTGCTGCCTGCTGTTGGTACCACTATGTTTTTCTAGATCTGTGGTTACAATTTTTCCTGATAGAAGATTGGAGACCTAGCATGTGAGGGGTGTTGTGTATAGCTGTGTTCACAATTCTTACATGTAAGAAATACAATGCTACATCTACTGCTGGTGAATTCATATAAGTTTTGGAAAGTTGGATGCAATAGGAATTCTGCATGGGGTTAAAACCTCTATAATGCTGATAAACTAACCAGTCCTTAATTCCTGTTTCCTAGACTTTTACTCCACTGATTACAGTTTGTGTATCTAATTGATTTCTCTCTTGCAGTGTTCTATACTTGTGTGACCATGGAGTTTATAGGTTCATAGGTTCATACGATGATAGTAGGTTATTGGCCCGGAGACCCTTATAAGCCTAGCCAAGAATTTCGCCCATGTTCAGAAAAAAGTCAGCCCCTGTTTCCCCTGTCCAGCAGGGGCACAGATGGGATCCCAGAGGTGGTAAATGACTGACATTTGAGTTTCAAACTTCATGCTCTTCACAAAGTTCATGCTAATGTACAACATATATATTCTCTCAACTTCATAAGTTTGGACGTGGAATATTGACAATCTATCCCGATTTCTGGCCCTTTGTTTCCCCAGTTTTATGGCTTTGTCCACATTTTAAGCTCTAAGAGGTTGACAGTGTTATATTCAAACAGATACTTTGTTCAGATTTCTTGTACCAACAGATTGAGCGGTATGGTCCCTACTTGTCATGCTTAATTGCTCCCACATTACTTATGGCTTTTGTTACTATTTGTTACTCTGAGAGACGGCCATTGTTGATCAAAGTGAGTAAATAATGACATGCCTTTGAGTTTCAGACTTCATGTCCTTCAGACAATGAATGCTAACACAAATTCTGTTATTCTAGCAATTTTCTATGTTTATAAGAGCAATTTTAATGTGTCCCAATATTTGTCCCTTTGTCCCCACATTACGTCATGCTTTGTCCAGATGTCTTGCTCAAAGAGGTTGAGAGCTATGGTCTGCATTACTTATAATATGTACTGTTCATTGGGGGTTGACAGCAAAGCTGCATTCTGCTAACTTGTTGTCTATCCATTTTGTAAGTTTGTAAAAGCAGTATTTAAAAAGTGTCCGTATTTCTGGCCCTACCCCCATAATTTATGGCTCTGTCCAGATGTCTTTCCCTAAAACATTGAAAGATATGCATTTTTTCCGATGTGTACTGTTCACCGGGGGGGGGAGGGGGCAGCAAAACTGCATTCTGCAAACTCAGTGCTCTAGCCATTTTCTAAGTTTGTAAGAGCAATATTTTTAAAGTGCCCCTATTTCTGGCCCTTTCCCCACTCCATTATTGATGGCTTTGTCCAGATGTCTTGCCCTAAGGGGTTGAGAGGTCTGCATGTTTTCTGATGTGTACTGTTCACTGGAGCTGTGACAGCAAAGTTGCATTCTGCTAACCTGTTGTTCTATCAGTTTTCATAATGTGGCTAAGAGCAATCTTTAAAAAAGTGTCCCTATTTCTGGAGTCTTTTCCCACCCGTTATTTATGGCTTTGTCCAGAAGTCTTGTCCTAAGATGTTGAGAGGTCTGCATGTTTTCCAATGTTTACTGTTCACTGTGGGGTGTGACAGCAAAGTCTCATTCTGCAAACTCAGTGTTCTAGGCATTTTCTATGTCTGTAAGAGCTATGTTTTAAAAAAAAGTGCCACTATTTGTGGCCCTTTTTCCACGTCATTATTGTTTCTAAATTACTTCTCTAGTCTATATTATATATGCAATATAATAAATGATTCTACTTTCTGACACATCTGTGCTATTCCTCTCCATAAATAGTGAATAGTGAATGAGTTAATAACATTGTGATATATATATATATATATATATATATATATATATATATATATATGGATTCACTTTAGAAGCTCAAAATACTGAAATATCGAAATTCAGTATTTCGAGCCCATAAAGTGGTATCCTGAAAAGAGTGAAACCTCAGAAGCGCGAAATTCAAAACCTCGCGTACCGGAGGTTTTGAATTAGCGCTTCTGGTGTTTCGCTGTGGTTATGGATTCAGGTAAGTGTTGATGTGTTAAGGGTTTTGGGTAGGGGCTTTGGTGTATGTTAGTGTGTTTTGTTGCTGTGATATGTGTGTGTGAGAGGAGAATGTAGCTTGTGTGGTGGTGTTTTGTGTGTTGTTGCAAGTAGTGTGACCTCAGAGTTAGAATATTTAAGTAGGGGGTGTGTAGGGGACTTGCCCCCCTTCTTATGTAGTACAGAGCTTGTATGTGTGTGTGGGGAGGAAGGTGTGTGTTTGTGAACAGCAGAAGAGCTAATTCAAAATCTCCAGTATGCGAGATTTTGAACTTCGAGCTTCTGAGTTTTCGTTCTTGTTAGGTTTCGACTTTATAGCCTCGACATAATGAATTTCGACATTTCAGTATTTCAAGGACATAAAGTGAATCTATATATATATATATATATATATATATATATATATATATATATATATATATATATATATATATATATACATGCACACACCACACACACACACACACACACACACACACACACACACACACACACACACACACACCACACACACACACACACACACACACACACACACACACACACACACACACACACACACACACACACACACACACACACACACACACACACACACACACATATATATAGACAGATAGATATATAGATAGATATATAGATATATGTATATATATATATATATATATATATATATATATATATATATATACATGTGTGTGTGTGTGTGTGTGTGTGTGTGTATGTGTGTGTTTGGAGGCATGGGAGTAAAGTTCCCTGCAGCAGGGTAACATCTGCAAGAAAGGTATTTTTGTTTCATTGTATAGGTTCAGTGCTGCTTGTTTAAATAATTCTAATTTTGGACTAATGAGTTTGCATTCTGGAAGTCAGAAGGCAGCATGTCATTGCAGATTTTGTGCAATTGCTACATTTTATTCGAAATTGCAGTTGTCCTTGTTGAACATTGTGCATGAACACAGCTAATGCTGTTTTGCTTTGTGGTTGTTGAAGGTCCTTCGGTAGTCTGTCAGTTGTCACTGATTGCTGGATGAAGTATCGAGTACTACCTACAAGGATGAATTTGTGCTAACAATCTGCTATTCGTGTAAAATGATGTTTTCACTATTTGATATATGATTTTTTGTCCATGCTTTCCTCCTGTGACATAATGTTATAAAGTCAGTCCATGGGTTCTGTGGGTTCTGGTAGGCATAAATCATGAAAGCCATGGTGCACCACTTAATTTTTAAAGGAGTAGCATTTTGCCCCACTTAAGGAGACAAGTTCACCATTTTCAAACATGTCAGTAAAACAAAAATGGTACAAGGGAGACTTTCAAGTAGTTACTGCATCCAAACTAATAATAGATTCTAATATTGCTACTAATCCACTGGAGTACCTTAATATATTTGCTACATGTGTAATTACATAATTTAATATTCAGGTCACAGAAATAGGTACAGTTGTCTTGGATGGAGAGTTGCAGTGTGACTCATCCTCTTGGTCACACGTAAAGTGGATATGATTTAAATTGACCTCTATTCCCTGATTTGAAACTCCCTGATAAAGTCTACATAAGAAAATATATGCTGGTGCAGTTTCTATTTGCGTATAATTAGTTGTTAAGTGTTTGGGCTTTTCTTTTCTCTCAATGGCTGTGCTATAATGAGAGATGGCAGTTGGCTCAATATTCTTTCCCTATGAAACAAAAAGCTGGTTTTCCTCCCAGCCATTACCTCCAGTATCATCCAGACATTTGACCAGGGAATAATTTATAATGTCAAATAAAGTTACGTATGGGCCGCAAGGGAGAAAATCTTATGGGAGCTGGAAGCAAATACTGTCCCTAGTGCACTGGAATGTGTTGCGCATATAATCCCACGACAATGTGTAGGCTAGAGGAATAATCATGGGAAGTGTAAGTCCACAACCAACAGTGCATTGCTTTGAAGCAGTACAGTACACATTTAAAACTTCTACCAGACTCCTCATGACTGCTTTTAGATTAGGAGGTCAGCAAGAAATGGAGGAGAACCACTTCCCCTAAGATCTTAGTGAAACAGAATTTGGGAAACTATGTCACCTCAGTAACTCATCTGAAATGATAATTGAAAAAAGCAAGGAGATCACTGGCTCATTGCCAGACACCTTCCAAGCTCATAATCAAGTCGATTAGGATGATATTGAGGCCCATTCTTCAGCTACAGCTTCAGTAACCCCATCTAATGTAAAGTGCAGATCATTAATATTATATGGACTGAAGAACAAAGGGCAGATTATATCCGTGACTCAAAAGGCCTGTAGCACACAGAAGAAAGTTCTTACTCCTCAGAAGCTATGAGGCAGACCATATAAATCCTGTGAAACAACAGCTACAAATAGAGTTAATAAAACTGTTTCTGTAACCAAAACATTGCACAGATGGCTGCATGACATTAGTCTGTGTTTTTTTCTTTCATTTTATTGCTTTCAATGATCTGTAAGTTGGCCTTTAACAGTGCAAATGACTGCATACAAAGCAGGCAGAGTGATACAGAAGACAGGAAATGATGTAATGATCCGGTCCATTATCTTCTTGTTCTATAAGGTCACATAGGGAGACTACTTCCTGTGGCAGTGCTGAACAGATGGCATGGCACATTTCAGCATACATGTACACACCTTCCACTTGTCAGCCGCATCTGCCATACTGGTGAATTTGTTGGTTGAGTCTAGCTGGTAACTAGCAGAAGAGGCATAGCATGTGTGATCCATAGTCTTTGAATACCCAGTGACATGGTCATTGATTGGAATGACAAAGCTGGTGGCCATAGACATGACAAAGATTTTCTAAGATATTGTTACATCTGAAATTAATGTGTCTGCATTACTGACACACACAGAGGTACACTGAGCACATTTCACACTTTCCAATAATGTACCACTGGTGTGTGTATACAGTGTTCTTATGACTGTAGACTAGATACTAACCCTCGTGTTTGTTGTGAGTATACACAAATCTCAAGCCTTGTTACTCTTTACATGGCATTGTGCCTTGTTGGAATACATTAGTGTTAAAGACGAACACTTTGGAGACATACACACATTTCTTACACAGCTATGTCTTCTGTGCATTTTAGCACAGAGTTTTCATGTTTATTCTTATTTGTCCATTATATCTTGGAGCTGACTATAGCTATACTTAGTAGTTCTTGAATAATATGTGGCATTTGCTAAGCCTGTTAAATACTGTTTCAGTCAATATGACTTCACCTCCTTTCTTATTGCATACTTGCACCTACAGTAGTGACGGCAAAGCACACAACCTAGCTGAATTTGCAGTGAATTTTCTGAATTCCATTCCTAGTCAGTCCAATCAGGATTTAATATTCTCAGATTATGCATTATTACCATTTCATTAGGTTTTAGGTCCGCAACAGGCCAGTTACAGATTAAGTATCCAGTTTGTAAACAAGCTGTGTTTTATTACTGCTACACACACACATTTTATATTATTGTCTTGCAAACTGTAATGAGAGCTAGAGATAGGATGAGCAGCTATGTTTTCTAGATTGTACAATATATAATGTCTAATTTCTTACACTGCCCCTTCAGTGGGAAGCCTTTCTTAATTTCACTCTACAAAGGTAATCCTTTTTAAGTTTTACTTGTGTTCTAAAATTACCATGGACCTGTGCTTAAGTACATTTCTAAAATAGTGTCTTTTCTTCTTGTTTGGTGATATAATTTGATCCTAATATCTAAATATTTTCAAATACATTGTTTATCACAGAAGTACTGTATACAAATGCCATTCACAGAAAAAATGATAGATTCCACACACATTGCTTGGAATTATCCCATTCTTGAAGTGAGTACAGAGGTGTAATGTTTACTTATTCTTAATAGCCACGCACAGGATTTGCAAACACTGCATATTTTTAACTAATACAGTGGACTGGCAATCCTGACCACAGAGTTTATACCTCTGTTACTGTTTGTCTCATTTTGTCAGGCTGCAGTGCTGTGCATAACTGTTCCAGGTATGCATGATCTCATACATGTTTGCTAGTCATTACAAAATTCGAGAAATTGAATAGTAAATGTCTCCTTGATATTCACAGGATTCATTCTTCTTCCTGCTTTGTCTTTTATACCATGTGCTACAAAACCTTTACATCTGGTATTTCAGCCTTCAGTCTACAATCTCTAAGAGGTCATTGCACTTTGTGACACAAGTAGAGGGTGTCAGTGTGTCATTGTACACAACGCACCATCTCTCTGAAGTACTCCTGTGCTTCATTACAGTGCGTAACCTTTCCCACTCTCCTCCCCGACCTTAAGTATCGACCTGTGTGTGTGTGCACTGACAATGATTTACAGCTACATCACCACGAAATATATTTTCTTGTAGGGATAAAACTGATTGCGTGCATTACCCACTCCTATATGGTGAAGCATACCTCTTTTGTTAAGATAGATGAATACATTTATATCTTTGTCTGGCTGTCTATCAGTCTATCTATCTATCTATCTATCTATCTATCTATCTATCTATCTATCTATCTATCTATCTATCTAATCTATCCATCTATCTATATCAATCTATCTTGCTACCTATCTCTCAATCAGTGAATTAGCTGTAATAATTGGACTTTCAAAACAAAGTGGAAAACATCACTGCATAAAATAGATCTGTATGTGAAAATAATCATGGAACAAGAAAGGAAGATTTAAGCCTTTGACTAGGACATGATCCCAAAACTTTCCGAACTTCATGCTGATGCCACTCTCTCTAGAACATCCCATTGTAACTGATTAGTTAGCATCTGAATTATTCCTTATGAAAGCTATTTTGCTGTCAGTTAGGAATCTCTAGCATATTGTAAAGGGATGCCTTAGGTGGTTTGTGGCCTTGGCTGCCAAGCTGTAGCCCCCTCACCTCAGTAAAAGAAGAAACCTTCCAAAGACATCATTAATTCAAAAAGATAATATAACAAGAATAATTATTTTTTATTTTACTTTTTTTTTAGCTGAACTCAGAACACTTGTTTACTGTTTGGCAAAGTTCCTCCTGCCTGTTCGATAAAGTAGAATGAGGCTCAGAAGTCAGCTCTCTGTGTGAAGCAGTCAGGAGTTGTTTCCTTTGGCTCAGGCTGCCACAGGTAACCTAGGCAGCCTGACTAAAAGTGAAAGCAGGAATGGTGGGTGTAATTTACATACATAGGAGTTCAGAAATAGTGCAAGTAATTTAAATAAAAATGAGTATGAGAGAAATCAATTGTAATTAATTATTATATATTACAAACGTTTGCTAACACAGTAGCACAATGTAAGGATTTTGTAGTGTGTGTGTGTGTGTGTGTGTGTGTGTGTGTGTGTGTGTGTGTGTGTGTGTGTGTGTGTGTGTGTGTGTGTGTGTGTGTGTGTGTGTGTGTGTGTGGCTGAATGTCTGTTTTTAGGGCAGCATATATCGTCTCAGAACTGTTCCTGATATTGTAGAATGGCTCTGAATGTGGTTCATGATTTGGTCTGTTTATTGCTAGATTTGCAATATTTTTTTGGTAGCAGGAAATAATGACTGCACCCAGTAAATAAAGATAGACCCTTAAGTTTCAGAATTAATCACCATCAGAAAAAGCATGCGAATGAAAAGTTTATTTTTCTAGTAATTTTCTAAATATATTGGGGCAATACCTGTCACCGATTTTGGTCCTCTCTTCAATTGTTTTTTTTTGCTTGCCTTTCTCCTTGATTTTTGAATTAAGTGGTTGAGGTGTATGTGTGTGTGTGTGTGTGTGTGTGTGTGTGTGTGTGTGTGTGTGGGGGGGGGCACTGTGTTTCACATCGCATTGTATTCTGTAAGGAGCTACCTAACAAGATACATTCCTGCGTATTAGTCATTTATGTATGTACTTATTTAACTGATCGCATTCAAACATTTGCATGTACAGTTAGACATGCATTTAAGTGGCAGTAATTGGTGGTCTCATTTGTGTGCGTGATTCTTGGAATGTTTGGGGGCGTAGATGCTTGTGCAACAGTGTCTCTGATTTTGTCTCTTGTTTTGGTCTGTTCCTCTTACAGTTTATGTTGTTTTTGGCAAATGAATTCAGGACTGCCATCACTAAATAATGTCATGCATTTGAGTTGCAGCCTGAATAACCTTCAGACAAAAAAAAAACAAAAACATGTTGATGCAAAGCATGAGATGCTAGTAACTTTCGAAGAATATAAAATAAGAACAACATCTATCCCTAATTTTGGTCCTTCCCCTCCAATTATTTTTAGCTTTCTTCATGATTCTTTGTCTAAGACACTGAGAGATATGTGGGAGGTGTGTTGAGCTGTACACTCTATTCTGGCAATACACTGACCTGGGAATATACATTCCTTATAGGTTTATATGTAAGAATATATTAGCTGCCCCTGCAGGACATGTTAAGCCTAACCAGTTCCCCTTTTGGTGCTTGAATTAAGCTATCACATTTGGTGTTAGACTAGCCTTTCTCATCCCATAGTCAATAATTATATACTACCTCTAGTGAAAATAACTGGGATTATACCATAGATAATTTCAGGGGACTCATGCATGGGATAAAGCATTTAGGAGCTGTCTCTGTTCATTTGTAGTAGAGGGGGTAGTCCTGGGGTAAATTTTCTGTTTCCCAAGCCATAAATCCAAATTGCATTTGACCATGCCAGGGATGAGCTTTATTTTAAGTGGATGTGGAGCCTTGTTCCAGAGCAGTTGTATCATCTGCCAAATATACCTGTCCTTCCAAACTGATCTGTTAATGTTAATGAGCAGGTTTAGATCAATGGACTGAATATTTCTGATGACATTTGACTTACTAATGTGCAGTAAACCCATCAGTACTGGGTAAGAGGATGCCTTGTATGCTAGATACAGGTCACTTCTTAGCAGTCTGCAGGATACCAAGTATAGTGACAGGGTTGTGGGTCTGTCCATGCAGGACACATTGTTCAGGCCTTGTATACTTTTTATAACATATCTCTATGAGCATATCAGTTGTTGCATGTCTAGACAGATACATGCCAAAGGGGGTATTGTTCTCAATGACTTGCCTAATAAGGGCTGAATAGAGGGGGACAATGACATCCCTTGAGCTAGACATAATCCCTTTGTTTATAATTTATGCAATAATGAAAGACTTTCTTATGACAATAGACACATATTGGTCAAAATTTAGGTCTCTGACCAAGTAAGTTCCCAAACCTCAAGCAACTTTGTCAACTCTTAGGGGCACATTGTTAACATGGTAGTTTCCTGGGGTAGATAACTTTCCAAAAGATATGCTAATAAATTTTTTGCTATTTAGTTTCAGTCCATAATTTTTACTTAGGACAAACCTTCCTGCAGGATGGCTAAGTCATTTGGTGATTCAATGACTGCTCCTAGCTTGCAATCATTTGTGAACATAGTCAGATAGAGGCCTTTAAAATTGGCTTTTACTTCAGAGAGGTAGACGCCAAAAAAGAGAGGTCCCTGGGAGACTCCACTGGTGATCGGGCTCATTGAGAAGGTAACATCCTTTATTTTTATTTCTTGCATCCCATCTGTGAACCAGCTGACAATCCAGTGAATGACATAGGGATTTATTCCCATTTTAATTAGTTCTTCTACTATACCTGAGTGGGGGATTGTGTCCAAAAGCTTTGACCAGGTGCCAGTATGTGGTGTGCACCAATTTACCTTCATCTATCAGTTGCTGACCTTTTCAAAAAAGGCCACCAGTTTGAGTAAGCATGACCTGCCATTGACAAATCCAAAGTGAGATGGATCCAGTGTTTGGAGGTTCCCTATATTCTTATTGATTATTTTCATGGTAAGTATTTCCATGGCTTTGCTTATGAGGCTAGCCAGGCTTATAGATCTGGATTTGCGAGGGTGTGTGGGAGGCCCTCCTTTGTGCAGGGAGTGACTGTAGCTATTGTCCATTCACTTGATACAAAACATGTATTGGGGCTTAGGATGAACAGTGTTGTTAGGAGGGTGGCTAAATTGTGCTTCATGCTATTTAAGATGCATCCAGGGATACCATCAGGACTCACTGATGCAGTATTTTTTAACTTTTGATAGCACTTTTAGCACCTGGCCTTGTGTGAAAGCTGGAGGTGAGCCAGTTTCAGGTGTATCTTGTGGGACAAGACAGAGGGAAAAGCTGGGTGAAGTTACAGCTGAATTGATTGGTCAGCAGGTTTTCATTATCTTTACTCTCGGAGTAGGTAACATTGTTCACGATCACTTCAGCACATTGCTGCATAATTCTTCTGAGATTACGAACATAAGTGAAAAAGGCATTGTGGTTGTCTTGGAATTGTGTAACTATTCTAGACTCAGATTTGGCTTTTTTGATTTTTATTAAGTTCCTAACTTGTTTGTTTATTTTGGTGATAAGGGCTTTATCATTCTGGGAATTACTATTCTTACTTTTCAGAATAATTCTCTTCCTTTTATTGTAAAGCTGTTGATGTTATGGTTCAACAACATGGGTTCATTTCTGGAGTATACACCGCACGTGTTTCTACAAGGTACAGCTATATCTATGGAATTTACATTTTGGCATAGTGTGGTGGTGTACATTTCCATGTATTCAGTGGAGTTAAGTAGGTCTGGTGGGGATTTCAAACTTGCCAATGTTATCACTTAAGAGTTGGTAGTTTGTTTTAGAGAAATTTCTAAAGGTACTTTTGGTGGAAGGGATATTTGCAATTGCCATGGCAGGATTATAAAAGACTGTGTTTGTGTGGTGGTGGTCAACACAATAAGAGCACAAGGAATGGGCAGGAAATGTTGCAATGCTGAGAAGACCTTCCAAGTGGCAAGGTCACAGAGAATAGATAGAAAACTCACTGTTCCCATGATGGAGGGAATATTCATCCATGCCTCACTGTCCAGGCATGAAAAGTTGAAGAGGAGAGCTGTGAAAATCATGGAAAACATCATGCACAGCAACTATATATATATATATATATATATATATATATATATATATATATATATATATATATATTTTTTTATATATATATATATATATATATGTGTGTGTGTGTGTGTATGTGTGTGTCTGTGTGTGTGTGTATTGGAGAGTTCCATGCTTTAATTTAGCACAGGTAGACTATGTTGCATATCCACATGGAAGGATGTGTCATTCAATGTCAGTGCTTGCAAACACTGTGCTCTCATCACTGCAGCAAGGGACAGTGTATGAGTACCCTATGAGGACCACATGCTCATACATAACACAGCCTGCTACAGTTTAGCAGCAGTTATCTCATAGCATTGCACAAGGCACTACTGATCATATAAATGGTGGCACAGTAAGGTGGTGGGTGTTATTCAGCATTAGCAGCCCTTCATACATGCAGTAATGCATGTGTGCTCCTACAGGTGTACTGCAGCTATCATCATGCCAAATGAATAGCACTGTATGGTAAATTTACCCCAGGGGAGGCTGAGGTTCTATTGCAGGTGTTTTTCACCCATGATAGGACAATCCTGGAGAAGGATAAGGCAGACAAGGCCTCCATGGATCAGGTTTGACAGGAAATGGTGCAGCACAAAAATGCTATGGGTGGACACACCTGGTCAGTACTGCAAGTACATTGCATGGTTGCTGACATTTCCATATAAAGAGCAAAGCACAAGGTACAGCTATAGACAAGTCAGCCACTTGGGCTGCTCCCAGAAGACATTGGCAGCTTACAGGGACTGAGCAGTTACTTCTTTTTCAAAACTGTTTATTTCACAAAGAAATGAAATTCCATTTGTACATTTTCTTCAAACATTGTTTGCACTGCTCCTTACTGTAGTAGCTATTAGGGGACTACAACAATCTTATGCTAATATGTTTTCCACCAATTACACTTTTATAATATTCATATAATTCTTCCCTAGGATTAGATGGTACCCATTGTACCTTTAGTACATATTATCCTATAGAAGCCATTTCTGGATGGTTCTTGCATAAGGTGTACTATTTCATTGCAATATCCCCGTTTCCTACACCCAATATTTCCTGAATTATTTCTATTACTTGTTGTGTATCCAGTGGGGCAGCCTTCTTCCGATGTCTTGTTATATTCCTTTTTGTTGCCAACATAATTAGGTGTAGCAGCTGTTTTCTCTTGGGAGAAGCTCACTTTAAGTTCAGAGTAGCAGTTTAGCAGAACATTTTCCTTAGCAAGCTCATTCACAGATCCTTGATGTTAACATGTTCAAGTTGTCATTTGAAAACCTTGCACTCTTGGGTAGTCCCAAAATATATGTTCCCACCCTGCCTCCACAGACTATACGCATCTCCAACAGTTAAGGATCTGGTCCAGGAAGATTTTATTTAATCTGGATGGATTGTAAAATATCTGTGGAGGCACTTCTACCCCAAAATTCTGAAATGCCTTGATTTAGTGGCATACCTGGGCACAAGGCACATTTCTTTCTATTGTACCTCTGTAAGTGTGGTATCTTGTTGTGCATCCCATTCTCCCTTCATGTCAGCACCCTTTATGCCTCAAGTAGTGCCCTGCAGCTCTATCTTATTAATGTTCTCAGGTTTGAATTTTCTGACCTAGACTCCATCCAAACTCTTATTAGTTCTGGCATGTAACACTTCTGTAGATTGTCTTCTCTATCTGTATTTAGATACCAGCCACAGATTTAGCAGATGATATTTCTTCAACAATAAAACAATTGGGTTCTTGCTTCATAGCAGTTTATTATATCACCTCACTAACCAGTTGCTGCTAGAACCCAGGCTCCACTGATACTGAGGCTAATTTCTGACTTCCTCCTTCCTATTCCCTGTCTTCCCTGCCCTGAAGCCTATTGAGGCTAAATCCTCCTGCTCTGGCCAGTAACAATTGCATGCCAAGTATTTCTGTACCAATACATATACTTAATAACTTAAGTGATTACCCAGTATATTGTTAATAACTTTTTCCTAAAAAACCCTCTCCTTTGTTTGTATATATTACGTGGAAAGTTGATTTCTGCCTCTTTTCACATGTGGGAATAGCTCTTGGCTTGTAGCAGGTAAACCAGTTTAACATGAGTGGGCTGATAGTACATCTTCAAATCTGGTAATCTTAAGCTGGCAGGATGAGTTTTCCCATGTTAATCTTGGTCTCTGGGTTCCCCACATTAGTTTGCTAATGTCATTTTCTATTTCATTCCATGCATTCTGTTCTGGTGTGCAAAAGTAGGATTCCCATGCTTATAGTACTAGTGGTAAAGCTGACATTTTAACCACCTTTATTTTATCATCTAGGTCTATGCATAAAAGCCTAGCTTCTTGAATGATCTCATTTACTCTTAACTTAACCTTGTTCCATACCTCTTTTTCTCCTGGTTGGGATCTTTTGTAATCCCTATACCTATATATTTAAACTTATAATGTCCTCATGAATAGGGAAACTGCTGGACTAGCTCAAAGGTGAGGTTAAAATACTGTCATCTTAGTGTGGATAATATTTTATCATGAAAGTACCTTGGAGGATTTTAGCATATCAAAGAGGAAAAGGATATCAAATTCTGGATTGGTTTGATACTTTTACATAATTCTCAAATATAACAATTTTCTTCAGAATTCCATTCCAAATATATCCTTATATGGGAGAGGTTTGAATCTTGGTCATAATAACAGAGACAAAGGACAATCTTGCCTAGTACCATGGTTAAGCCCAAATTCCCTAGCCAGCTCAACCCTTGATTTTAATTACTGCATGAGATTTGCTGTATATTCCTGTAAACATTATAACTAGTCACTTAGAAAATCCCATGAGGCTCATTACTTTATATAGGTAGTTCCATTCCACCCTATTGAATGGCTTTTCCACGTTCAAGCTCACCATAAGTCTGTTTGGTGGTGGGGTGGGGTGGAAATTCTTTTTTTTTGTTTGTTTTTTTAAACAAGAAACATTTTTATTAAATTATCACATATGACATAAGCTGTCATACATTTATATAAATGAAAACAAACCATAGTGACATAATTTTAGTTGCAAACATCATACATCACAAACCATGTTGACATAATTGCAGTTGTAAACATTATATATCACTTATAATCTATCCAGTCATTGTCAGTCAGACATGACATAGCTCATTCAAATCCTGCCTTCTCTTAAACCTCATTACACCTTTGCATATATTATTCCCACAATTCCCATTTTTCATATGTAATTTGCTCCTACCCAAGATTCCAGTTCCAATTGTTTTACCTCTGTTACTATATTCACTGTTTCTTGTAAAGTTGGTTTAGACTTTGATTTCCATTTATAGTAATTGCTTTTTTGGCAGTCACCATAATTAGTCTAAGCAAAGCCTTACTATATCTAGGCAATTCCAATTTTTATCATAGCTCAAAACATCATTTCCTTAGTTACACTAATTTGATTACCCAGTATCTTTGACAGGCCAGTCTGTAGGGAATCCTTAAAGTCTGCCAACTCATTACACTCTCAGAAAATATGCTCCAAATTTTCTATTTCTTCCCTATCACACCTCCAACATTTGCTGTGTACCGGAGGAAATATTCTGTGGAGTTTACTTGCGGTATAAAATACCTATGTAAACATTTCCAAGATAAGATCCTAAATCTTCTAGACCGTATTGCATATTTGTGAGACATACATATATCTCCCCATTGTTTCTTTGTGCATTGCTCATCTACTCTGACTTCCCAATCCTTTCTAACCTCCTCTGATTAATTCTTATAGTTATCATGTAATATTTTGTATGCTCTACTAATTATTTCTTTTATTAACAGCAGCTTCTATTCTAGATTCTACTAAAATTATGCAAGTACTGGTCTTTTGCTTAGGATTCCCCTATTTTTTTCTCTTTGCCTATACTCTGATATCAATCCTTAATACAGAAGGAACTCTCTGTCCTACAGTCCAAATACATTATTGGCCTCTTCCTATACTATTACCTTCCCCTCTCTAATTATTTGTTCCCAATACCTTGGTTCTTTTACCAGTTTTCCACAATAAATCCCAGCCCCCTCTTGCCTATTGTCTGTATCCATAATTGCAGTCATCCCTATCGGAAGAATCCCCTTTCTCCATTCCTGTATTGGCTTAGGTCTTAGAATACTTTCTGCTACTTTATAAATATAATATTCTGCAGGGTTATTGTTATTCTCCAAAACTGGAAAAACAATAACACACAAAAAACAAATAAAATATGCAAAACTGGATAGAGAAGTAGAACCAGGACACATTCCACATGAACTCCTGTTGAACTACAATGGAAAATTTATTGATGCTTCAATATCCAGTTTTGTATATTATTGTTATTCTCCTTAAGGATCTTCATCCAAAATTCCAGTCTGTCCATGTTTCTTGAACTTTCCCCCCTGTTTATAATCATCCCTTTCTACTTTGAATTATAGGTTTTTGCTTGTATAGGAGCATTAACTGTGTAGCTCTGAAATACCTCTTCAAATTGAGTAATCCTAAACCACCTTGTTCAGTTGGAAGAATCAGCTTATCCCACTTTACTCTTGCCATCTTCCCCTCTCAGATAAAATCCTTAAGCTCTTTGTTAATTGCTATTCACAACTTCTCCTCTGGTGGATAGGAATATGCCTGACCTGTGTATAAAACTAAAGGGACTAAAAACATTTTAACTGCTTGTATCTTACTATCTATATCCATATAACAGAACTTCCAATTTCTCAGTTTTTGTATTTTCTTTTGTTTAGTCTCTTCCCACATATCCTTAGCTGCCACACCAGAGTTCTTTTTAATCCATACTCCTAAGACTTTGTTTTATAATTTCCGCACACATATGGATATTACTGAACCAATTTGTGTGGGTACATAATTTACAGCTATTGCCTTTGTTTTAGCTTCATTAATTTTGTATCCTGAAAAAACTGAAACTGCCTCTAAATGTTCCACAACACTGAAATGTTCTTTTCTGGTTTTATCATAAAATCATATCATCTGCAAATGCAGCCAACTTTTCTTGACTACCATACCAATTATATCCTTGAATTTCTGAGTCCCTTATTTTCTTTGCCAATGGTTCTAAATATAATGCAAATAACAAAGGGAAAGAGGACACCCCTGCCTGGTTCCTCTGCTCAAATGGAAATGATCAGAGAGGAGCTCACCCACTTTAATTTTTACCTCTGATCCCTCATATATCCTCCTAATCAACCTTATAATTTTATCAGGAAATGCAAATGCTTCCATTGTCCTGCTCATGAACTCCCAGCTTACTCTGTCAGATGGTTTCTCTGCATCAAGACCCAAAAACAACAATGTTTTTTTCACACATTCAGCTTCCCTCTGGATCATCAATGTTCCGTTAATGTTGTCAAATGTTTGCCTCCCCTCCACAAAACTACATTGATCCATATCTATCAATATTTGCATCACCGCTGCTATTCTTTTAGCCATTATAGACGTAAACACTTTATAATCAAAGTTTAGGATAGAAATGTGCCTTTATGAAGCTAGATCTGAGGAGTGTTTACCCTCTTTAGGTATTACAGCTACCACTGCTTTCTTCCAGGAAGATGATGCTTCTCCTCATCTTAAAATACTGTTAAACTAAACCTTCCATATCATTATAAGTTTTTCTCTCCTAGTTTCCTAACTTCCACAGAAATACTGTCTATTCCTGGTGACTTTCTTTCTGATTGGTTATACATTAGCATTTTTAGCTCATCTTCTACTATCCTAACTATTAGTAATTGAGCCTCATCTACCTCTAACCTTGGCATATTTACTTCTTCTATAAACATTTCCATTGTACCTTTTCTTGAGCTCCATATTTCTCTGCTTTATACAGACTGTCATAAAACTTTTGAAATTGTTTCTAGTACTCTACCTCTAGAGGAGCTCTTGTTATCCTCCTTGCTATAGCCTACCTAAGCTTGGCGACAACCCTTTCTACTTTCTGTTGCCTGAGTCATTGTGCTAAATGCTTTTGTGCTCTGGCATTATTATAAAAACAGTTGCTTAACAGCAATCTTTCTAAACTCATGCACATTATTGAGGTAATCCTTTATTTTCTTCTTAGCACTGCAATTGCTGCTCTTCTTGTTCTGTGAGATTCCCCCTATTCTGCAATACTTTAACATTTGTCAGTCCCTCTAAATAATTATTGTCACTTTTTAACCACATCTCTCTTTCTTTTATTTCCACCTTATGTTTAAACTCCACTTTAACTTTATCTCACTCCCTACCTATATTTTTAGAAGAAATCTCTGTCTTATCTAATAACTCCCAAATAATTTCCAGTACTCATTCCTTAAATTCCTCTCTTTTCAACAGAGAGGTGGAAAAGCACCACTATCTCATTTTTATTTCATTACCCTGCACTTTTATTTTAGTTACTGTTGACATGTGATCTGGAATAGTTATTGGATATGTATCAAAACTTTAAGTTAAATGCACATGTTCCTGTAAAATGTAAGTTCCATCTAGCCTAGCCCCATTTTTGTATCTTGGGTTAATAATATGTAAATTACTCTGAACTCCTATTACTAAATTTACATCTTCCATGCCATATGTGTTCAAACACTTCTTCAATAATCTGCATTTCTGTGTTGTATTTCTCACCTGGGCCCCCAATAACACATCTTCCCTATTGCAAATCAAATTCCAGTCCTCTCCTATAAGTAACATTCCCTGCTGAAAACTGATTACTTTTCCCAGAATTTTCTTAAGCTCCATTATAGCAGTTTTAGGTGGAATATAAATATATGCCAGTGTAATCCTCCTCCCTTGTCAGTAGCCCCTTAGTACTACAAATCCACCATTATTATCATTTTATTCTCTTCCATCACTATAGGAGCTCCTCTTGCAATGAATTAATTGCAAGTACTCCTCTTCTCCTTTGTCCCAGGTATTCCACTGAATAACTATCCTGAAAATCTTTATCAAATTCATATTTTCAGTTCTTTCCAAATGTGCCTCCTGTAACATAACTATTTGTGCTCTACATTTTTTAATATAGTATATTACTCTTTCATTTTTGTATAAATCTGTAAGACAATTAACATTTAAAGATAATATCAAAAAACTCATTATGCTAAAAAGTTATTATTCCACCTTTTATTTGTAACAGTTTTTTTGTTAAGTATTTAGTTCCAGCTTTTGTGTTACATGCACATACTAATGTTTGGCAGGTTGACCTTTTATGCAGTTGTTTCTCATCATATCCATTTGAGCCTATGCCCCATCTTTTGTTTTATTGAAAGCCCTCAAAAAAAAAAAACAAATAGAACCCCAATACACCACAAAAACTTAAACTTAACACATAAAATTATGTACATCTTCAAATATTGATGTTTTACCCTCCTAATAGGAACAATTGTCCCAAACTGGCAGCCACACTCAGAAACTTGGGTTCTCCTAAAAGGAAGGTTATCCATGCTAAAATGCATGGTACACCCTGTGCTTCTACTAAGTGCTGTCTGATTTTATCTTATCTTTATTGCTCTCCCATAATGAGAAAGCACTTGAATGCTTTCAGAAAACATGATTTCCTAGCCATTGAAAGAAAGCCATTAAAAGAAAAAAAGTATTATGTTTTTATTGCTTTTTATCAAATTGCCTCCATGGAGATAAAAGAACAAGACAGAGGCTTGTTTCTACAAGTATTTATTTGCTAGGGAAGAGCTTTATTATATTCAATTGTTTTATTGATTTGCTTTCTCTTAAAATGTGTTACTAGATAAAGCCAAGAGCCTTAATCCAGTCATTTCATTATGCAAGAATGAGAAAAAGCACATCATGTTTTCTTGTACCATACTCTTATGAGCAGACTTTTCATCTTCTTCTTTTTTTTTTTTTTTTTTTTTTTTTTGTTACACTGGAGTGCCTACATTTCTTAAAACTGAACAAGGAGAAAGAGAAAAGAAGGAAAAGCACAAGGACACCTGTTTACTTTAGTATTCCCATTGCACATGAAAACAACTGAGAAAACTTTACTTTGTAGCATGCAGATATGCACTATACAAATATTACTGTTAAGAACAAAAGTGCATTTTACTTATGTTATTGCTTTCCCTTCTCTTCCTTCTCCTATGTGTTCCTCCAAACATTGATGACATGAAGTAGGGCATATGCTTTAGAGTCCCCTACAAGTTTAACAAAGTGAAAAAGTCCAATATTTTCAGGTTTTCTTGTTCTGCCATGTTTCAGAAATATAATTAATGATTCATAATCACACCTTTGTTTGTCAAGTTGCTGTTTTTATCCCTGTATATCTCCATCTCCAAAATCCAGTCTCTGCTTCCTTTCCAACATACTCTTGGTTCTTCTAGTAAACACTTATGTTTTATTCTGTCTCTCAAGCATGTTCTGTTGAAATGCTGAAAAAGGTTTACTACCAGTCTCTCTGTGGTCTTTATTACCAGAAGAACAAGAAGCAGAATCTCCTTCTGCTTCAAAGATCACTTTTTTTGGACACACTTTTGTATTTCCTTTTCAGCATGTACTGCATCAAAAAATAATTTTGTTATCCCAAGAAAGAATATTCTGAAGATTGTTGAATAAAGCAGTTTGATTCTCACACCTGATTATTGACAGTCCCTGACTAGTGGAATACATTTGCTCCCCTTCTGCCTGGTGTACAGTGAGTAATCCAAATACTCTACTATCTCCCACTTTTAGTACTTTGTCCTTCTGCTACAGTTTTATCAGAATCAACTCCTTCTGCTGGTAGGATTGCATCTTTATTATTAAAGGTCTAGGTTGCTTTCTCATGGCCAGGTTTGGAGCATACACATGATGTGCCCTTTCAATTGACAACTGCTGGTGGAATACCAGTCCAGTTGCCTATTTTTGCTTTCATAAAATTAATACAGTCTGTTCCTTCTAGATTCTTAGTTACAGCAGAAAATAAATCTCAGGTATTTCCTTAAACATCTCTTCTTGAGAAGTGACACATTCAACCAGCCTTTTCTTCATTTCAACATATGATTTTTTGCAGTTTTATCACCTCATCTGAATATCTGTTTAAAACTTTTTCCATGTTATCCAGCCTTTTGTTGTTTGAGTTGATATACTCCTTCAGTGTTTCATTTATTTTCATCAGCTCTGAGTACATTTGACTTATTTTTTCCTTTAGGTTACTGGAAGTCACATCTTGCACCAAAGCCGGAGCTTGGACTGCTTTTTGCTGGACAGCTGCAGAATTATTCTAGTCAGTGTCTTTTCCCCATCTTTTCTGGTTAATTTTCTTTCAGGTTCTCTGAATTTCTTTTTTGCTGGCGTCCAGGAAGTGCACTTACTAGCCAGTTACTGAAATTTACTGAGATTCTGTTTTCACACTGGGAGAGCTGAAATTAAGTTGTTACTCGATGCACAGCCATCTTGGCTTTTTGGAACCTTCTTGTTCTACTTTCTTTTGAAATGGCAGGATTTTATAGATGCTGTCTAAAGTTTGCCTATCCTCCATGCATCCACTTTGATCTTTATGAATGAGGCAGGGAAGAAATCCTGCTACTCTTAGCTGTTATAGATATAAACACCTTATAGTTATGGTTTAGTACTGAGTTTGGGCTATATGCCATTGGGTTAATGGTGGTCTTTCTCATCCTTTGGTATTACTACTACCGCTGCCTTTTCCCAACTCTCTGGCTCTGATACCCTACTTAATATTTTATTGAAATTTTTTCCCAAAATATGTGGTATCCTTTTCTAACTAACTGGTGAGAGATTGGTTTTATAATTTATATTTGGCAGGGGACAGGTCTGTTTGATCCCTAGTTTTGTGTGTATGTGTTTGTATCTATATGTCTATGTTTTGTATGTGTATATGTGTGTTTGTGTTTGCTGTGTATAAGTAATACTTTTTGAATGGATAAGGAGCACTTAAAGGTACTGTGGCTCACAGCAAGAATGGTGAGAAAGAGGTCTGGGGTGCTTGGTCAAAGACTCTGGTATTTAAGTGTTCTGTGTGTAGTCCTCACCTGGGTGTGGGTACTGGAAGCCGATACCAATGGGTAGCAATGCTTATTCCCTTTATGTTCTTTTGTGACTTGAGTCAGCTATGTGTTCACTTTTCTTTTTATGCTTTAACCTGTTTGGTACCAATGGTGTGCCTCAAAAGAATATCTGCCCCCAACCATCAGGCCTTTCTGGGACAGTGGACATGATCCAAGGAGAGTAGCTCCTGTCCATTGTATACTTGGGTGGCACACTGGCTGGCACTGGAGAGATTCAAGCCTCTCCAGTGCCTGCCTGGGCCTTCACATTTGATTGCAAGTGATACTATCCGTCAGATTTGGTGGCAGTAATGGGATATTGAAATTCAGCATATTTAGCCAAAAATGGCTTGTTAGCAAATGTGCATGAATCTACTTCTAAAGCTTGAAGTTTCAAAACTTCAAACTTCAAACAAAACTTCAAAAACTAAATACAAAAAATAAAAACAAAAAAAACTTTTTTTTACGTTTTTGCAGGGGGAAATCCCACCAGAACCCTCCACATCCCCTACTAAATAAATATACCAACTCCAAGATCACACTATAGTGAGTAAAATGTTAAATATTCTATTTTGTGCTGTATGGTGATCTCCATTCAAAATGTTCATAGTTTCAAAACTTTGATGCTATGGTCTCGGCCAATTGAAGTTCGAAGTTTTATAACTTCAAGCTTCTGAAGGGGATCTAGGTGCATATAAACTGTCACAGCTACAAGGTAAAACATATAGAGGTTAAGTTCTGTACATCAGTTAATTTATTTTGCATTTGGCTTACTGTTGACATGGGCTGACTAAGGAGAGTAAAGCCAAAGGAATCCAACATGTCAATACAGCTAAGGAAGAGATGGTATAAGATGAGTGTGCAGTTGGAAAGAAGACTATAAATAGGATAGCAAGTGCTATAGGTGTGTGTGAGGCAGACAAAAGACAAACATTCCATCCCAGGAGGATCTCAACCCCTCAATGAAATTCTCAAAAGTGGCACTTGAGCTGAAGCATCTGGAACTTCGAGCAGTTAAATGACTGTAACCGATGCAGGTGCAATAAAAGTAGACAAAAGTCAAAGAGAGAGAGAGAAACAGAGAGATGCAGTGCAAGCACTAGGCAAGAGATTATCATCCTTCTTCAGAAACATTTGAGTCATAGAGAGGGAAAAGCATAACCTATGGTGCCCAGGACAGTTCAAACATTTTTCTCCAATATAAAGAGGGGTGATTTTAATTGTTTTATATGGGCATTTGAAACAGTGTGCAATCAGCACCAAGTTGATAAAAGACAGTAGGTGAAGTGTTTTACTTCTTTGCACACTGGGAAAGCTGTGCATGTCATTTCCAAACTTATTAATGAGACGTGTTTACATTTTGCTAAAGTTGAGGAATGTTGACTTGCATATCTTAAAAACTAACTCCTGAAAAAATCATTAAGAAATTTAGAGGTCACAGAATAAAGGCAAATGACATATGAGTGACTATATTGCAGAAATAAGTACTTGTTTTTATGGATGAGTGAGTGGCTATAAAGTCACCACAGTTTAAATGCTTGCAAATCTTTTAATAAGGGAACATGTCCATCATACTGTGCCAGAGGACATAAAGATTTGGTTGGCAGATCAGGAATGCCACAATGAAGAGATGGAAAGGAAGAGGGGCCTGTATCTGGCTCTGAGGTTGCTACTGCATAGGATGAGGGCACACAGCAATGCACATAGATTAAAAGAGACCCATTGGGCAGCTTAAACCATCACAGCAAGTTAAACACGTAAAGGGGGGAGCCATGGTTTCACCTTCACACCCTGCTTTTGGTGTGAAATGTTTCAAATGTAACCAAAAGGGGAATGCACTGTCTCACTATTCACTGAGGAAGGGTACTAAACAAAGGTTTCAGGAAGCATCAAACAAGCCAAACACTATGACAGTCATGGGTTGTTTGGAGACAAAAGCTGTACAAAACTGCCACAATAGTCTTTATCCTATAAGGGTTAAAAAGAAGGGAGACTATTGTGAAGAATGAAAGAGCCTCAGAGATAACCCTAGTTAAGTCTGTAGTGGTCAGAAAGTAGCAATTCTTGCCTGGGTAGGCCTCTAGTCAGGGCTTTGGAAGGGACATCTTTTCACATACTTTTAGCAACAGTTTATCTGGATTGGGAAGTTGTCAGGAGAGCAAGCAGGTTGCTGTGTTTGAGTATATCCCTGCATGTATTATAAAATGGAATGACTTTGACAATGCAATATCTTATGTGTATGTCATTGCATGCAACCATACATGGATACAAACGCATGATTATAGTAGTAGGGAGAGGACACAGCCAAGGCACATACCTCCTCCAGGGTTTGGTGATATGGTAGCAGTAAGCCAGACAATGAGGCACAACAGGTAAAAGGTACTGAGCTTGAAGCACCACTGGCTGATGGGATCAGATTTTCTTTAGAAAGGGAGCTAAGGAGGATCACCAAGAAGGAGATGAGGCAGGTGCAGTTGTCAGACTATACTTTACAGGACTTGAGGGGGGTAGCTAAGGATGCTGATACTCAAGGAGAGGAGTCCATATAATGGAACAAAGGTTTTTGTACCAGGAAAACACCCCTAAAGGAGAGTCAGGTGCAAAATAATATAGTAGTTTTTAGTACCCAGTTGCTACTTTTAGGCTCACTTGGCCATAGTTCATGATATGTCACAGGTCATTCATGCAGACAACTTACTAAAAGATGGCTAATGTAGAACTTTTTATTGGTCAGGGACTGCAAAGCGTAGAAGAAGGTACTGTGGAATCCATGAACAGCACCAAAAGGTTGGCAAAACTTGAGACAGAGCCAAAGCTGTCTTGTTGTCTTTACTGTTACTAAGAAACAATTTCAAGATGCAGTTACAGATATTGCTGGACCTCATGGTACTCTAATGTCAACATCTAAAAAATATATCCTGGTGGAAATGGATTATGCCACGAGATTTCATGAGGTAATAACTCTTTTTTTCCATCAAAACTGAAAAGATGGCAAATGCCTTGCTACACATTTTCATTGGGTTAGGTTTTCCTAGAGAAGTGCTGACAAATGGGAGTGTTAATTTATGTCAGACCTGCTGTCCTGATTATGAAGGTGATGTGGAGTAAAGCATCCAGAGGCTACTCACTACAATCCACAAATTAATAGTCTGGTGAAGATTTAACTCATTACTGAAGACCATGTTGAGGGCATTTGCAGACCATTTAAAGAGGGAGTGAGAAAAATACCTGACAGTCTCCTCTTTGCATACAGGGAGGCTCCCAAGGAATTTTTTTTGGTCCTTAAGCTGCTGTATCGTCACAGGGTTGGGGTGGACTTCAAATTAATTCATGCTGAGTGGGAGGTGGCTAATATTCCTACAAGGAGTCTATTATTCATTATGTCCTAAACATTAGGACTGGACTTAGGGAGCTCGTGAGGATGGTCCTGGCTTATTTGACACAGACATGACAGCAGAAAAAAATCTGGCATGACAGGACAACCAGATTCAGAGCTCATCCTGTTGGGCAGCAGATGATGGTGCTTATTGTTGTTGCACAGCAAGTTACAGGCAGTTTGGAAGGGTCCTTTCATCACTGTGAAGAAAGTGAGTGATGTTATTATACAGCAGAGTTACCAGAATCTCCACCAAATTAACATGATAAAGCCCTATCATGACATAGAGACCCTGATATTTACTATCTGCAGTGGATTGCAGGAGGAACCAGAGGATCCAGTGACAGGTCTCCTTGGTGAGGCTCCGTCTAATACCTCAGTGGATTGGACAGTTTTGTCCTAACAGCTGGCTAAGACATTACAGGAATTTGTGGTTATATCTGCTTGTAAGCTTTAGTGTACCCATCTGGTGGAGCACCATGTGGACACAGGACTCCCATGGCTCATCAAACAAGTCTCCTACAGTGTGCCTGAAAGTGTTTGACAATCCACTAGAGAGGAACTGAAAGATGTGTTGGAACTAGGGGTAATCCAGGAGTTCATCAGTATCTAGACCTCACTGATGATGGGATTCAGACCCTTCCAGTGCCAGCCTGGTCTTTCATATTTAGTGGCAAATGGTGCCATCTATCACAGGATGTGCATTGTAGAATAGCATATTCAGCCCTCACAGCTCTGTTCTGAAATAACATGGCAGCAATTGCATTTGAATCTCTTTGCGGTGCTATTTTGATCCTAAATTAAGTCTCTGGAGCTCAGCACATAGTGAATTTACATCAGCTACATCCCCATACTATCATATTTGCATGTGGCATTAACCAGCAGACCACTGTAGAACTTGCACGGCAGAGGCTTCATACTGCTGTACCACTACACTGGTCCTTGAATCTTGAATCTTTTCCATATAGTGCAGTGTACTATTTATTTCTGAATACTCCTACTGTATGAACACATTAAATATTAGCCATTGATATGAATAAAATAAACCCTATAACAGAAATACATACAATTCCTGTGGAAATTACCTTAACTAAATGGAAATTATTTATAGTGAGCCATGTCAGTGAATGGAATGCGTAAACAGTTTAGTAGCAAGCAAGGCACATTTGTGCATTTTATATGTGCTCATAGGGTGCTGTGACTTCAAAGTCATAGTTTGCACATGTAGGATTTGCACAATATACAGGGCATTTAAATGTGATGGTGGCATATGCAGATGATTAACTAAACAGAGAGTTTTGCTGTTAAGAAACACTAAGCATGCAGCTTGTTGAGGTGAAAAGAACAAGTATAAGCTGGTGTACCACGTGGAAAAATATTAGTGTGCACAGCAGAAATGTGAATGCTCATGGGATCAATTCCCACAAGACAGCAGTGGCTGTCTCTGGAAATGTTCAAATGGACCACAAACTCCACCAACATGGACAAAATGATTTGCAAGTTTTTAACACTACTTAGTGAACACTGAGTTACTGAAAACCATCTGCAGCACGTAATAAGTTAATGAAGGAGAATGAATTATTAAAACAGAAATGTGGCAGAGCCAAAGAAAACAACTTGATGCATACTGTACAGAGGTTACTATGCAGGGCCCAGTGCAATATATGCAGTTCAGCATATTATCTGTGCATGCTCTGCATTAGATAGTATCATACAATAGAAGCAGAAACGTGTCATGTGCAAGTCATCATCAGTGGTACAGGTAACTATAGCCATGTCACACAGTGGTATAGATCACATACCCATATGTGAAGGGAGAAGGAGCCATACACAGGTAGGATGATGCACAACTCATCATTGTTGTGAAGGTTATCCAGAGAGTCTGTCATGGGGTGAGTCACATAGTATACTATGAGGTGCTTTACAGGGTGAGTCTGTGATGTTCCTCAGGAAATTCCCCACGGTTTCATGTAATAAGCTGTGGAATTTTATATGGAGGGTTCCATGTGTCATTATTTGGGATGTCCCATATGGTGTTCTTCAGCATGTTCTACTGTGAATGAGGTACATGGACTTTTTAAAATTCAAAATTAGGAATGTTACTTATAATGCAGTACACTTGAGGTATAGGGGAAGGTCCAAATCAAGTACTTTTAAACTATTCTTTATTTCATTTAAAATGTAATTAAAACAACAGGTTTTGCATCAACATGCATTTTCAGATCAATATAAAGTTCATAAGTTCATAGTTTCATAGGCATGTACTAGGCTAATGGCCCTGGAGCCTTTAGAAGTCTAGCCCAAAAAAATTGCCCAGGCATCGTGCCACCTGATGTTAGTTAACTGTGCCTATATCCAGTAGTGCAATTGGAATGATCCCTGGAGTGAACTTTCTCTTACCCATCCACTCATCAAGAGGACCAGTGAGGTGCTCTGCTTGACATGAATGGGAAGCTTATTCCAGAGTATGGGCAGTCTTTGGGAGATGAACCTGTCCCTCCAGCATGTTCTGTTAATTGTGGCAATCAGGTTGTGATCTCTGCAGCGTGTGGCATGGGGGATTGGGATTTTTTTTAGGTGCAGCATTTCATGTAGGGCTGGGTAGGACATGGGTTTGTAAGTCAAGCAGAGATCACCACTAAGTAGACAATAAGAGGCTGAGAACAGCTGACGTTTCTTTAGTCTGTCCATGTAGGACATGTGTTTAAGGCCTAGGATTTTTTTTTTGTGAGGTACTTTTGTGGCCTCTCCAGCTGTTGTAGGTGTCTGGTCAGATAAATGCCAAATGGGGCATTATATTTGATGATTGGTCTAATGAGGGATGAGTAGAGAGGGATGATGACCTCTTTCTTTCTGGATGTAAAACCTTTGGTTATAAGATGTGCTATGTAGAAGGACTTTCTGACCACAGTAGCAATGTGGTGATTAAGGTGAGGTGGCTGTCGACCTGGGTGCCCAGATCTCTTATGGCCCCTTCATTGTTCAATGGGCTCCTATCAACATGGTAATTCATGGGAACTGAGTTTTTTTTCCAAAAGGGATGATAACACATTTTTTGGTTTAAACTTCAGGCATTTTTTGGCATTAAACTTCAGGCCATGGTTCCGACATCAGTCATTGGTTTCAGAGAGGCCCTTTTGTAGGATGTCGGCATCACTTGGGGAGTTGATAATAACTCCTAGCTTGCAGTCATCAGTGAACATGGTCAGCCAGAGTCCTTCTGTGTTGGCCTGGACTTCTGAGAAGTAGATGCCAAACAGGAGAGGGCTCAGGATGGAGCCCTGTGGGAATCCACTCATGACTGATCAATAGTCTGACTTGGAATCTGCAACTTTCACTCTGCGTCCTGTCTGTGAGCCAATTTGCAACCCACCTAGTGATGTAAGGATTGATGCCTAGTTTGGTGAGTTTATCAATGATACCTGAGTGGGGAATGGTATCAAAGGCCTTGGCCAGGTCGAAGTAGGCTGTATGCACTGTCTTACCCTCATCCACAGTCTTGGTGACTGCCTCGAAGAAGTCAGCCAGGTTCAACAGGCAGGATCTCCCCTTGACAAACCCAAATTGTGTGGGGTCAAGAGTTTGGGGATTGCCTATATCTTTGTTAAGGAGGTTCATGATGATGTGCTCCACAGCTTTGCATACCAGGCTTGTCAGGATAATGGGGAGATAGTTCCCAGGGTCTGTAGTTGCTCCCCCTTTATGGAGTGGGATGACTGTAGCAGTGCACCATTCGTTAGGGACATAGCCTGAGGTAAGGCTGTGATTGAACAGGGCACACAGATGTGGTGCCAGTTCATATTGTAGCTCATGTAGAATGCAGCTAGGGATATTATCTGGTCCGATGGACACTGTATTATTGGCTTTGGACAATGCAGCTTTTACTCGTGCCTCAGAAATGGTGGGTACCCGGCTTTCATCTGGTATTGTGATAGAGCCCGGGGGGAGGGAGTAAAGTTGGCATTGAATCTGTCGGCCAGTATGTTGGCCATATCTGTTGCCTCAGTATAGGAGGTGCCATTGTGCAATAACTCAGAGCAAATCTGAGTATTGTCTTTGAGGTTTTTGATATAGCTATAAAAAGCTTTGTGGTTGTTTTTGGTGTCAGCCACAATTCTACCTTCATAGCTGGCTTTAGAGGATTTGATAAGGGATCTCAGCTTTTTGTTGAGACTGATGAGGGAGATTTTCCAGTTTTGTGACTTCATTTTTTTCTGCAACAGTTTCTTCCTTCTGTAGTAGAGTTTATTGATGGCTGGGGACCACCAGATTGGCTTCCTTTTTTTGGAGGAGAGCGTCTTAGTTATATTTGGTATGGGAAGGTCCATGCATTTTTGTACATGCTCGTACAGTGCATTGATGCATGATATGGCAGTCATGCAGCTATTTTCCATTGACATGGGTGCCAAGAAGTTAGCCACCTCTGTTTTTAGGAGCCCAAAGTCGGCTTTAGAGAAGTTTTTCAGGATGGTCACCTTTGCAGGAGGTGTAGGTGAGATGTTGATTTCCATGGTGATCAGTTTGTGGTCAGATTTAACCAGGGAGGAACTGCTTATAAGTGTGGAGCAATGGTCTCCCATGTTGGTGATAACCAGGTCAAGGATGTTGCTTCCTCTAGTGGGGGTCAGAATGAACTGGTCCAGGGCATTGGAACTGATAAATTCCAGAAAGCATTGGGCCTGTACATTGGTACTTGAATAGTTTTTCCAGTTGATGGAAGGGTAGTTGAAGTCACGCAGTATGAGAGTATTGGGTTGAACCTTGACAGATTCCAGAGTGCTTAGGAAGTTGGTGCATGAGTCTAGGGGAATGTTTGGGGTTCTGTAGCAGGCTATGATTTGTATCGCCATCTTACCCAGTTTTAGTTGTTCCTGAAGTATCTTGGATGCATTATGCTGGGCTACTAGTTTAGAGGTGTGCGTATCCTTTAAGAATATGGAGACACCACTGCCTTTGGAGCTTCTGGCTGCATTCTGGGGCTGAAAGGTATGGAATGAGTTGTAGCCTAGGAACGCAGGGGTGCTTTCTGCCTCTTTAAACCAGGTCTCCAGAACAACACAGATGTCGACATCCTCCATTTTGAGGAGAGCTTAAAGCGAGTGCATCTTGAGATTTAGACTTCTAGCATTAAGCAGCATGACCTTCAGATTGCATTTGTTTGTAGCTGTTATGGTGGAATTTTGGTCTTTGGAACACTGACTAAAAAGGTTGACAGGTACAGTATGTTTCCCTACCCAGTGTTAGATAAAGAAGGAAGCAGAACAGTAGGTTTGGCTCAACATGCATTTTTAGAACAATAAGAAGTATGAAATATAATGGCTGGCATTACTGACTGATTGTAATCCTTAGTGCTTTAGCAGAAAATCATAAATGTTATGAGGTACAGGTGGTCAGAAATATGAGTCAAAATCAGAAACAATTCAGAGATAATTGCTTTATTTTTGTACCGACATAGAGCACTGCTCCACATGGACATTTCTCAGACTTAGTCTAGGATCACTATCTTGATAAATGCGTTACTCAGAGCTGCAATGCAGGCAAATAGAAGCCGAAGGACTCAAATCCTGGACCACAGGATCTGCTTGTTAACAGCTCACAGCTTTAATCCAATGTGCTAACAATTAATGGTAAATTATCTAAGCCAGCTACTTTTAAAGTTACTTTGGTGGATATAAATAAGTCTGTCAATCCAATACCTAAGTAAAAAGCACAGGTAAAGTGACATTTTAAACAGGGCACTGACTGCTTTGATTGTTTTGTCTATAGCTTTAAGGCCTTTTGTATTCCATGATAATATAGACAGAGTTGCCAATAAGACAAGAAACTGTTACTCGTGCCTGTTATTCATGACAGCTGTTTTGAGTGAATATTTCCAACTTTTAGCTTGCATGTACTCACTAATATTTGGTAGGCTGAGCTCTTATATAGTTGTTTCCTGTCATCTCCATTTAACCCCCTGCTTCATTTTTCAGAACTTTTTACTTCAACGAAAACACTCTTTCAAGAAACAAAATAGATTTTTAGAATCTACTCATCCCCATTTAACTTACAGCAAACACACAAGACTGTGCACTTTCAAAAACTAAAGTTTTCCATCCCCCCAAGACTGGAGCAGTTGTTCCAGATCATGTAAGTAGGAACACATGCTTTAGAACGGGCACTGTCCACTTTAAGGAATAACAGCCTAATTCCGATAATTAGATCTGGAGCACACACCTGTAATTTGAAATGAATTTGAAAACAGCTCAGCAATGTTTTTTCTTCTTTAATGCTGTAGAATAAGAGTTGTGTTCAAGTTGCATAGTAAAGACAGAATATATATATATATATATATATATATATATATATATATATATATATATATATATATATATATATATATATATATATATATATATATATATATAGTACAAGCTGTATAGTTAGAACTTTAATATTTTAAATAAAAAAAGAAACAAGAACATCAGTGCAGAAAAGGACTTAAATGAAACTGGGGTGTGGCTATAACCCTCTTTCTGGTCACCCTCCCCTTTCTCTTTATTCATTGCACTTCCTGTCCTCTCTTCTCATCTTCCTATCCTCTTCCCATTTTCTGTACTAACTATACACAACTTCCGCTTCTGCAAAGTCAAATTTTAGCTTTCTTCTGTAGACAAGTAAGCTCTCAAACTGTAAAAGTTGTAGATACACAATAATGTCAACCAGCTAGTTACAGAAAACTGTAAATACAAACATAAATATTGTATTGCTGTTTCTGCCACCACCAAATTTGTATTGTGTACATATTGCTCTTCTCTTGTCTCTTCTGTCATCATACTTGTATTGCAAATTGTCATCACTACACACATATTGAACATCTTGTTATTGCAGCTTTTCTCCCCAAGGCTCCACTGAAATATCCAAACAGATGTCAAACAAGCAATACAGCTGCCCCTGGGTAGACACACTTTTCCACTGAAATTAGACCATAGTCTTCAGACATTCTCTATAGAAATAATGCTTATCCTGTTCTTCATTTTTCTTTTTATAAATCTATATTTTCACAAGTTATGTTTAACTGTTGTAGCAATATAGCTTATTTTTATTTATTTCTGCTTTGTTGACCTGTTTTTTTCCACCAGGCCAGTGTCCAGTTTTTTAGGGGAGACGCAAGGTGGTATTCATACCGAGTAGGGGAAATTTGGTCATGAGGGAACTTCTCTTTACTCCTTTTTTTTTCAATAGGTGCAACGGGATCTTTTACATACCCCTGAGCTACCACCAATGCAAGCAGATGGGACTTCTGCTTAATATCTCATCTGAAGTATGGCACACTGAGGACTGCAACTCCTCCCTTATGTTTCACTGCAGTGCCAGCACTGAGAAATTAATCCAAGTACCTGTTGTGGGAATTTTATTTTTTATTTATTTAGCATTTGTTTACCAGGAAAGTCCGACTTGGAACAAAGTCAATTTTCAGTGGAGGATGGGGAGAAACACTCCAGACGCATGTCTTTATAAGGTGGGAGGAAACCAGAGAACCTGGTGGAAACCCACACGAATGCATGGAGCACATGCAGACTCCACACAAAAGGCACCCCGGCTGAGAATCGAACCGGAGAACCTCTTGCTGTGAAGCAACAACACAACTGCTACACCACTACTCCATCCAAGTTGAACCCACATCCTTTGTATCTTCCAGCAACATCCACTAACACTACTTCTAAATTCATTGTTTCCCTAATGCTGCTAGCTATGAAGCAATGCAGCAGTGTAGTATCCCCCTGGTATTTAATTTCTTTTGGCCAGGGTTGTTTTCTAGCCAAACTGGTGATGACAAGATATGAGAGTAAAATTTACTCAAGAGCTGCTAATGTTTCTAGCAGAGCTTGCTGGCGTCTAGGGATTATATACTCATATATTGCAGCATGTCCTTGGGGAGCCACTAGAGACCATGACATATGGTTCTAGTCTTTCTTTTCCCACATCTCCACTAATGGCAGTGCCAACTCCCACATCACACCATCTCACCTAACCTTGCCATCATTAACAGCTCCAGTCTCCACAGGTACCTATAAGAAAAGTCTGTTCCAATAGCATGTCAACCCTATACCACTTCCTCCAATGATAGAGACAAGCAGGTTATGCCTCCTCATTTCTCACTTCCCCCTGACGTCTGCAGGTAGCTAGGCTACTAATTGAATGCAGATTGATTGTGTCATAGTGAAGACTCTAGCCCTCTCTGGCAGTGAAGATGGCACATTTACTTGCCATTGACATTGTTTGCCACATGTTTACCTTTTCTCTGTGATTATGTGACCTCTATTTTAATCCAGTAGAATGGATGTGGAAGTTTCATTTTATGGATTTAGCATGTTGCTTTAATTTTATTTATTTTCAGTAAGCTGGGATTTCAGTGAGCTGATAATCGTTTTATTGTTTACTTTGGCATAAGCTTTTGGAATTGAAGTAAAAATGCCAATATTAGAAATCACAAAACGTCATTAACTTACATTAATACCACTACAGACATTTTGTTGTTAACAGCAAACTACTCTAGAATGCAAGTGTAGTATCTTAATGAGGAATTTACTGTGAACAGAGAGTAAGGAAACATTGACTATAGAATACAAAGGAAACATTTATTATTCAAATATGCAAATCCAAATATTAAAAAAAAAATGTAATAAAGAGGCAAACTATAAGCATTCTTAAATTAGTATCAGGAAACAGTTTTTTTTTTTCATTTGAAATGAGATATTCATCTGAGAGTGTGGACTCTTTCACTGAAGCAGTAGCACTGTAGAGTAAAGTCTGTATCAATACTTTATAGCCAAAAAGCCAGAGAACACAAAAGGCATATTTGGAAAAAAAAAACATCATCGGTACTATTATAAAACAAACCTACAAGTGTGCTTTATTTCTTTATTTATTTTATTCATGGCATAGATGTAGTAATGATAGTCCTAATATGTATTTACTAAATATGTGGCTAAGCGTAGGTTTAAAGGCATGGTGTACATTCAGTTCAAGTGGTGTAGTATACTTGGTAACCTATAACAACTGTGTTTCATTTTATGTGAGGAAAATAGTATGCAAATCAACAAAAAGAAGTTATGCCATACAAACAAATAAAATGAATAACATTATGGGGCAAATTTGTGAATGCCTACACCAAGTGTATACAATCTGTATTCAAGAACATCCCTATAACATTTTTGTGCTGTTTAATCACTCAGAAAGATTACATAAAGTGTATATGTAGTCTACGCTTTGTAGTAACCTTTATGAATACCTCTTGATATGTAAGGCTGCAAGAAAATCAGGAGGAAAGCAAAATTAGGAGGAAGAAGATAGGAGTTGTGTTTGTGTTGACTATGCACTCAGAACGGTGTACACTTAATGAAGGTGTTCATGAATCTGGGCTTATGTGTAAACATTCAAATACATGTTATAATTCCAAAGTTCATTTTCCTTGTATTGGATCATCTGACTTTACATGAGAAACATTAAGAAAATTAAAAATATTTGCAGTGACTTTTTATGTTTTTTAGTCATATGTTTATGGTTTTAAACAGCAAAACAGTTAATTTCATTAGTCAGTTTTATTTCAGACGTACATATGATACACCATTTCTAGCATGCTTACAAGACTTTCTTAAGAACTAGCATTCATTCATTAACCAGTTTCTGGAATTTAGTATGCTAGCCCATGTGCAAAAATGGGAAAAAGATGTAGTGCTGCCAGCAATTACATACAGACCTACAATAGCAGTTTCCTATATAAAACCTGATAAGGCAATCCTGAGCAGTATACAAAATTATACTTTCTTAACACTTGAAAAGTAAAACTTTTAGTTAAAGATTTCCTTATAGAAACAGATACTCAGTATTAGAGAATGGGTGACCTGTACATCGCCACTCTGATCACAGAGTGTTAATGCACGTTATGTCCACTGAAAAATGAGTCTGCTGCCTCAATGCAGCATATTAAGCGGCCACGGAGCTCAGCCTGTAATGGAGATAATGGACACCATTATTTTACCCTCACTCTGCAGCACTTTTGCTGTTTGGGGAATGTAAAATTTCTTGATAGCTTCCTTTGTGAAGATTTGAATGTTGCATGGTTTTCAGCTTGCCATTTTGGTATTTTTGCACACAATATGGAAGGGAATGTGCCAAGAAAGTAGCCACCCCCTGAAAAAAGCAATGAGTCATTATATCCCTTTTACATAGCTCTTTCATCCATCCATCCACAACCCCCTTTTCCCATTTTCCATATGGAGTCGGAGTGGCACTTCAACAGTGCCAATCATCTATATCCAAGGTTCACACAGCTGGGAGGCTGACCTGCCACAGTTGTTCTTCAATATCACTCACATGCATATTCACTTCCAATGCCCAATTTAGAGTATCTAATCCACCTTTTGAATGTCTTTGGAGTGTGGAAGCACCCAAAGAAAACCCATGCTAACAAAGGGGGCATGCAGACTCCACAAAGCAGGCACCCCAGTCCAGAATTCTACTAGAGAACCTCTTGCTAAGAGACAACAATGCGATTTGCTGCACCGCTGTGCTGCTCTTCCCTAATACCTGTTTAATACAGCTGACAAGACAATTTACAGGACTTAAAACTTCTGACACTCCTGCAGAGAGAGAAGCTATGTTTGGTTACACATCCAGTTACTATGTGGCAGCAGTTATCAGACTGGCATGTTTTTCAATTAAAAGAATGAACTACACCTCTGGTAACTCAACAGATTATGATGCTAAAAGGTGATGCAGCATAATGAACATTTTTCATAAAGATACAAATAGTACACCTGGGCTTGGAGAATGATTTACATGAACCTGGCAAGAAGATAAATGGACCTGGGGTAAACACAAAAATTGTATTTACTTCAAAAGACATGTTTGGTATAAAACTAAATACTAGCTCTGGAGCAACCAGGAAAAAAAAATCTATATATACTGAATTATAGCTGGATGCTGAAATGCAGGCAGCTCATGAAAGGAATGACTTCTCTAACTGCAATAAGGATAAATATATAGTAACATAGTGTAGCTCTGTGGGTGGGATTCATAGCAAGCTTGATTAGTATACAACGCTGTGAAAGGTGCCTCACATATTAGGAAAGCTGTCCTGATTTAAAGAGTTCCTTACTGCCCTGTAATGCAGCTCTGCTCTATTAAGCACCACTCCAAGGCTTGTCACTGCATGCAAATACAGCAATGAGGCTGTCTAAACTATGCTAATGGAAATCATAAGCATCCTGGTGCACTGCTGTTCAGGGAACATTGCCTAGTGCAATGATTCACAAGATGTCCATAATTGGTAATTTCCCTGCAGAGCATAAAATGCATAAAGACGCTTGGCACTATAAGTCTGATATACCTAAGCATTTCAATGAGAATAATTTACATAAGATGAAGCACAGATTGCTGATCCAGATAAGTAGTGCAGTAGAGTGTGTGTGTGCATGTGTGTGTGTGTTCATGTGTGAGACAGGGTCTGCAGTTTTATGAGTATGTATTTATTCATGTGAATGCGTGTGTGTATGTGTAGGGTGAGAATGAGTGTCTGACTGTAAGAGTGTGGCATAAAAGTGCATATGTGGTCTCTGTTAGACATGAGAGTAGTGCTAAGTACAGCATGGACAATTTGTGTTTGTGTGTGTGTGTGTGTGTGTGTGTGTGTGTGTGTGTGTGTGTGAGAAACTGTTTACTGCTGCTGCTTCTGTGTGTGTGTGTGTGTGTGTGTGTGTGTGTGTGTGTGTGTGTGTGTGTGTGTGTGTGTGTGTGTGTGTGAGAAACTGTTTACTGCTGCTGCTTCTGTGTGTGTGTGTGTGTGTGTGTGTGTGTGTGTGTGTGTGTGTGTGTGTGTGTGTGTGTGTGTGTGTGTGTGTGTGTGTATGTCTTTCTCTCTCTGTTTCTGGGTGGGGGAGGTGTCTGTGTGTAGGCTCTGACTTCCTGTTTGTAGGATGCTCAGCTGGATTGTATTGTGTTCTGCTTATTTGTGCAGCAGGAGTTGCATTGCTGTGCCTCTCGGTATGAATATTTGTATGCCTCTTGCTTAATGTACATGTCGATCCTGGTGTTTTAAATGTAGATTTATCACTGATGCCACATGAATCACTGACACTCCCTGTCATGCCTCTCAGCTGCTATGATTTAGGTGTAGTGCTATAATACTAGCCCTTAGATTTAGCCTTGTGCCTCATAAACTTATGATGTTTCTCATAAATGCAAAACTTTTTATAGGTACATAACTTATTAAATACATACACTAAGTATATTCAAAGATTTTTACAACTAACTGTAACTACTGTCCAGCATATATAATACCTTCTATTATAGAAAACAAGGAAATACTCCTCTTTTTGATACCCTGCTATGATCTTTAAAGGCCAGTGCTGTCATTTTTATTTCTTAGAGGTTGTGATGTATGCTTCCTGTCATGACATCATCACCCCTGACATCAATGATATGTTTACAAACATAATACATGGGATATCAACACAGAAGAGTACACCGATATTTCACTAATAGGAAAAAGTCTGATAGTATTACCAAAAAAAACCCGTCCATGGTGAATGTGAATTTGCATAAGATGGTGCGCCTTTTGAGGGTTAAACATGTGTGGGTTAGTTAGCGTTTTCACATCATTGAGGTTCACACACCTAAAAAAGCCAGAGGGAGGAAACATTCCACTCTGCCATTACTTGCATCATCTGAAATAAATGTTGTATCAACAGGACCTGATATGCAAAGTAAGGGTTTGATTTATAGTGTAAACTACAAATTATGCTTGGCATGAGCTATTACTGTTTACAGTTTTGATATCCAAAACCACAAAACCCTTGTGAGCAAATATAATCAGGAAAACACCCTTTAGAAAGTAATGTTTAAACTTATATATATTTTGTGATATTTCACTGTTTATTAATTTTGAAATATATGCTGTCTGTTTTATTTTTAGTATTGCAATATAAAATAATTTTCTGAAACAATAATAAGATATAGATATGCATTTCATTGCATATTTGCTTTAATGCATCCTTTGTATTATTTTTATAGACGTTGTAAAACTTGGTTTCATTAATTTAAATGAAAAAGTCACAGACACATACAGATAGGCACAGAGACATACACACAAACTCTCTCACACACATGCACATATGCACACACACACACACACACACACACACACACACACACACACACACACACACACACACACATGTAAACACTTGTAGGGAGTTAACTTTCAAATCTTAGGTAGTTTCCTTCCCAATTCCCCCTTGGTGGCATGATTTCTGAGTCTTAAGTGTAAGCTGTAGTAATAGGAGAGTATGCATCACAGTGTCATTCAGGGTAATCCCGATATGCAGGTTGCACAACGTTCTGGGGACTGCGCTGTTTGCTTTCTTTTGCTTTTTCTTGATTTCTTTGTAACTGAGATCCGTTCCATTCCTGTAACATGATTGCCTCAATTTTCACTTACCAGACAGTGCTACTGGGACACCCCTGCAAGTAACACTTCTGTACAGTGGGCTCACTCTGTTAACAAATAAATAAAATTAAAAAAATAAATACAAATATATTGTATGGTGTAGCTATCACTACTAGTACCCCCTACCTTGTATCACAGATCCGCAGCATCAAGCACCGTGAATTATCATATGTGCTTTCAGCATCAATCAGTTTTCTCTGTGACACTGAATGTACCAAAGGTGATTCTTACCAAACAACCAAAGTTATTTGTGTATATTCTTTTGTCAAATCTCAGAAATGATTTACAGCATTGGTAAATTAGCTTATTGCAGCAAAGAGGGCTATATTAATAATATAAAAGGTTCCATAAAGATGTAAAAAATGGTATTTCATGTATATTTTTTGTTAAAAATTCATGCAAGTCTGACATGTAAGTGTACATGCATGACAGTTGCTTACAATACTCCATTAAAATCACATAAAAAAAGCTTGTGCTTGCTCTGCAGAAAACTAGCAGTTTGTGGAGCAAAGTCCAGCATGTTTTCTTTACTTGATAAGCTTTTGCTTTAGTGCTAGTGCAATAGAAACATAGCGCTGACAGCATGTTACTATGAAAACAGGAAGACATTCAGTGGAGTGCTGTAAGTGATTGCTTGACTTGCCAACATCATTATATAAGAAAGGGGGCTAGTGCTCTACCTTAATCCTCCAATTCTGTCACCTTTTTAAAGTTGGTGCAGGAATAAGAGGTGTGCCAGCCCTCTCTTTACTCACCTAATCAATATAACAATTAACTGTCTGAGGTAATTGGGTGCATGCAGATCTCTCCAGATATGTCGTTTTCTTGGCTTAGGTAACTGGGTGCATGCAGATCTCTTCAGATATGTGGTATTCTTGGCCTAGGTACTGGGTCCATGCAGATCCCTTCAGATATGTGGTATTCTTGGCTTAGGTAACTGGGTGCATGCAGATCTCTTCAGATATGTAGTATTATTGGCTTAGGGCACTGGGTACATGCAAATCTCTTCAGATATGTGGTTTTCTTGGCTTAGGTAACTGGGTGCATGCAGATCACTTCAGATATGTGGTTTTCTTGGCTTAGTTATGTGGGTGCATGCAGATCTCTTCAGATATGTGGTATTCTTGGCTTACAGTGTAACTCACAGTTATGCTACTGCCGTATGGAAACTTACCATCTTTTTGGAGAAGTTATCAATCTGAATGCCTGCAGATACATGTGCAATTCTTTTTTAACATAGAGACATCTACTGCACTTTTTCTTCTATGCATTTTAAGTTCAGTAACTGTAAGTTGACAAAAATGTGAGTTCTACATTTATACTTAATGTCTAAAGCCTAATAAGAAATGAAACTATAGAATAAGAATCATAGTAAAAAGCATATGGGTTAGATAATTTGCTGCATCATTTTGCTTGCTCCACAGCAAAAAGCAATAACTTGCAGTTTCAAAACAGTACTGCCTGTGACTACTGTTCCTCTCTGGGAAATAAGAAGGAAATCTGCTCATTTGCAGGAAGCACATACTTTACTGTGGTGTAATACCATTACAGAATGTGCCTCATTGGGCATTCATGTCTAGGTTACAGTTACACACTAACCTGTCAGAGATTTAACAGTCAACCTTAATGTAATAAACACCAGTTACTGGCTAATTTGTACAAAATTAATGCACACAAATAAATACATACAACATCTAAGTACAGGCTCTACTCCATACTCTGTGTTGAACACAATGAGGAGAGGGTCTCATTCACACTATTGACAGATAAGTTCATCTGGAACAGAAACAGACATTTGCTAGTTGTTTTGGGTGCTTCACAATGGAATGTATTGTGCAATGATTACTATGATTATAGCCTTTAAAATGTGCACTGGTCTCTTGCTTGCATATCTCTGCATTGACCACTGAAGTATGAGCCATATAAATACATTTTTTCGGTACTTTTCCATTATCGGGGCAACAGTACTAATGAGCGCTTGGAATGTAAAACTAACAGTGTATATGGCAGTAAAAAAGTGCGCTTGTGTGAACAGTATATTAGCTCAAAATCATAACTTCCCACTGTGTCTTTTTTAAATTTATAATGTAGGATTAATGGCAATATCTGTAGGTGTGCAGGAAATTACTCCAAGGGCATACAGTGGGCGAAGCAAGCTTCTTGCATTTCGTTGGGTGCACTTATTGAAATAGAATAGCAAAGTTTATTTATTTTTTAATAAACCTGAAATGCTTGCCAGCATTCACTGCCTGCTAAATATTACAAATCCACTGTAAAGCAATATCATTTCATCCAACCAGTCAAATTATGTTTCTTTCAAATTTGTATTTTATTTTTCTTCCTACGTATTTCAACTCAGAGCTAAACCACCTGCACGTAAAACATGTTTTAAGCCATGTCTACTGTACCAAACGTTATCTCATTTTGTTCTTTTCATCCCAAACCAATTCTAGTTTGACTTTACTGCAGATTTTGTACTCTACTGAGCTGGAACTGTATCACAGTATATCGTTGAACGAGAAGTTAGTCTTGTTTCTCACAGCATTGTAACCTTGCTGTAAGAGGCATGACGCCAGCTTCCTTCCAAACAGAGGTGACATCTAAGTTGTGCATTTACTATTTGACCTGTGTAGGTTTACTGTTTTGGATGGTGGTCATGGCAGCATCCTTGAGCCATCTCGCTAGAGTTTTACTGTATTTATTAATCTACCGAAAACACTTACCAGACAAGCCATGCGTGTTGATTGTTGATCAGACAACTTTTCCCTGGAGCCATCAACTTATATGCATTACTGTTTCTTCATACAGCTTAGCTGTTAATCAAAGTGATGATCTTCTTATGGTACATAATTTATGTTTTTATTTTGAGAAAAGTAATTCCCTAACCACACATCACTATTTTTGGAAATAAACATGATGTGCTTTGAAAAAAGCAGCACTGTATCTTTAACTGTTGCCGCGATAACAGAAAAGTATCATTTCATCATATGACCTTCTCTTAAAGGAAAAGACTACCTTCTCCTACAGTTTAACGCAACTCTTTGGATGCTTTACTCCCTTGAATATGATTCTAGTATTGTGTAGGTACCAGAAAGCTGCTTGTACTTTAAAAAAAATTCACTTCCTCACCTTGGAATCAAAAGAAAGGAAAGATCATCCACTTTTTTTAAGCTTAACTTTCTGATAAGACCCAAGGCCTACAAAAACTACAAACACTGTTGGTGACTCCGTGCTGTTAAGGAAATTAATCTCTTTTTGTCGTGAGTTGCTTAAAATGATAGAGATGCTTTCTGTTTTTCCTGTTTCATTTGTTTTCTGTTTTTAGAAATCTGCTTGGCCTGGTGTTTTTGTTGTAAGTGGCAGATCGACACTTTTACCCAGGCTGCATATTTCACACACCTTTTTTCATTTGTTAATTTGTTTCTTGAGTGCAGAGTATATCTGTGGCTTTGTCTTTTCTGATAAATCTCAAGGCCTGAAAAATCTGCAAGCACTATTGGTGACTCCCTGCTGGTTATTGTTCCCATCCACCCTCACATTCCTTGATTTGCTTTTTAAATCTGGTGATTTTTAAACTGCCCACCCTTAGTGTAAATTGAGCTTTGTAACCTACGCCCTTTCTACACTGTTGTTGATCAACATCTTAAATTATTTGTTTTTCCTTGTGCCTATTTTGAAAAAAAACTGCATTTTGCCTCTCATTGTCTGTTCTATTGCTTTACTTGCTCTGAATTCATTGTCAAGCTAGTTTTTGAATGAAGTAGTGTGTTTTTACATTCTAATAAGCTATTTTTTGTGTTGTCACATCAAGAGGATAGAGGATTTTCCATCTAGTGGCAGTGGGTAGTAGCCTGGTCTTTATAGATTGGGGAAACACAGTAGAGATACTTGCATGTAGATGTTTTATTGGCCGGAAGGTTATGCACAGTTGTGTCTATTAGCTAATTTCTACAAAATGAAGAACGTTTATTGAATAATCACACTTTCATGAGTTGTGTAAAGTACACTGCTGTTATCTTGAATTACTTATTGCTTTTCCTTAAGTTTAGGTTTGTTTGTGGATAATTTCACTCCAGACACTCTTTCACTGTGCTTTTACATTAGGAGGACTGGGGCTATTCATCTAGTGGCAGTAGGTGTTTGCCTGGTCTATCTTAGTTGGGAAGCACACTTAAGGGCTCTTTGTGTAGTCGTTTCATAAGTCAGAGAGCACAGTAGTCAGTTTTCTGTATTTCTAGTGTTGGTATAAATTTGGCACATTTGCACGAAGCTGCTCACTGTGCCAGTGCCCTGTACAGATGCAATCATTTAGAAATGTTGCTTATTTTCATTATACTGCGAAATTTTACTGCACTATTTAATGCTTTTTTGCACTTATTTAAAGTTTAAAGCTGCATTTTCAAACTGCTATAAGGGCTGTTGTTCTACACTGAATTACATTGTATCTAGTGTTTCTTAATTAGTGCTAGGCATCTGTTTGTGGATCCTTAACACTTTGGCTCCAATCCAGTCATTTTCCATTAAGAGGGTCAACGTTTGCACTCTTGTGGCAGGACAGAGCTGATTTCACATATATGAGCTGGAAAGTGTTGGTGGAAAGCTCATTGTGTGCTTACCTGATTCACCTTAAAGTGTAGTTTAGTATAAAACATGCTTTTTTCTGATTGTATATAAGTCTTATGTTGGAGAAAAGCTGCAGTTCTTGCAGCAGCAATTTCTAGTGTCTTGTATATATGCAATCACCAAACGTTGCAATTTCCCTATAAAAAAACACTCAGAACTTTACATCAGTCCCATGCTACTCACTGGGCAACTAGTTTGCATGATGAACATCATTCATACATTTAGTTAGGACTACTTAGGTCTACCTTACCTTATTATAACACTGAGGACTATTGCTGCACAGATGGCATCTGGTTTGGGTTCTGGGCAGCATCACTGATTAGGTTAGCTACAGATTACAAGTAAGCATCCTTCTCTCATCTGGTTGCAAACACCTTCCACTCCTATTCCTAGTAAGTACACATTAGGACCTCAGGTGGAAGTGGAAAGGACAGACATTTGTACATCCAATAGTATAACACCTCCTTGCACAGAAAAATATTGACATAAGGAATATGTGTAGGGAGTATCTGTAAGAGAGGAACACAATGCAAATTAAAATATGTTAGAGGAGTACAGGGGCAATGGGGTGGGAGAGAAACAGGAAGTTTAATTGCAGGAATTAAACTATTTATTAATAGGTTGTACAATAAAAGAAAAGAAAGAAAATCCTGTCAAGAAGTAAGAGGGAATGTACACAACAGAGCAAAAAGTCCCTCATTTGCCTAAACAAGTGACTCAGGGAACTAGCTAGTCAAGTCTCTGAAAGTAAACTTTGAGGAAAAAGTAGACACAAAAGCTAAGGATAAACATGAGGTGTTTTTCAGTTATGTCCCTAATCTCAAGGACAACACCCAGCAATGCAGAATTGTAGGTGGCATCATCTATATTCAGGCAGAAGAGGTAGCAAATCTACTGGCTGACAAACTCAGCTCAAATTTAACCTCCCCATCACCTCCACTTTCCCCCAAGAAATACTCTCCACCACTCCACTGCCAATTATCACCAAAGACCAGGTTTCTACTGCACTTTTTAATGCTAAAACATGGCTTCAGTTGGGTCTAACAATATACCAGATTGCCTGTTAAGAAGCTTAAATAAAGACTTATCAGGCCCCTTAGGATCTTTGTTTAACCACATCCTCCTCTGCATAAAGGATGGTCATTTACTGACCTGCAAAATTACAGACCCATAAGTTTGACTAGACTTACATGTAAGGTCATGGAAAGAATAATCATGGACCTGATAAATAATGACATAAGAACCCTTCAAACACTGGACCTGACTCAATTCAATTTCATCAAGGGCAGGTCATGCCTACTGAATTGGGTGGATTTCTTTGAAAAAGTTACAAAGACTATGGATGTGGGTAAAGTAATAAATACCACCTACATCAAACTGGCTGAGACACTTGACACAATTCCCCACTTGTGTATTCTAAATAAAATACAAAACTGGGCATAGATCCCTACATCACAAGATGGATAGCCAGTTGACTCAAGGATAGGGCACACGTGGTTAAAGTAGGTGAATCCAGATCTAGGAAGGGGCCAGCTACTAGTGCTGTGCCATAGGTTCAGTGCTTGGACTACTCCTGTTCAAAATGTACTTATTTGGAGTCAAGGCTAAGGTGTAATGACCCCTGTGAATTGGAACACTAATAGCACTCTCCTAAGAGTAGATTCAAAAGTGAGAGATGTAGTTATACAGATAGTAAATAGCCAGAACTTTGACCACTATGTGTCCACATTAGTGAGGAAGTCCTTCTATGTGGCACAACTTATAAATAAAGTAATGGCATCCAGATTCAAGGAAATTATAGTCCCACCATACCTAACTCTCATTAGATCAATAATTGAGTACAATGTGCCATTTGTCATGTTCTTGTCTAGGTACTTACAGCAACTGGAGTGACCTTAGAGGTTCCTCACAAAGAAAATACAGGGTGTAAACAACATGTCCTATGGAGATAGACTAAAAGCCCTGTCCCTTTACTCTGTCTTCTGCCACCTATTAAGGGGTGACCTATGCTTGACTTTCAAAGCATTCACTAATCAAGCTCTGATGGAGTTGTTACACAAAAAACAAGTCAAACAACATGAAGGTCACCTGATCTAGGGATCTAAAGTTAGTCAGCGACTCAAACAAAATAGGCTGGAAAGACAGATTTGTGCCTCAGGTAATGCCCCTTCTTTAGAATAGGCTTCTTATTCACATTAAGCAGAGCTTTTCTCTGGCCCTCTTCAGTCACAGTTTGGATCCATGGATGGAGAATCACAAGTTTACACCTGGGGTTATGCCTATGTCCATTAGGCTAAAATGTTGTATATGTTAATCAAATTCAACAGATTTGACATTTATGTCAAAAATCGACCGTGATGGCAGTGTAGTTGCAAATGTAAGTTAAACACCTACACTGTCATTCACATTATAGCAGGGGGGCAAGCCCCTCTGCACCCCACTGTGGGGGGTTGCACCCCCGCCCCCTGCAAATTAAATATTCTCACTCCGAGATTGCACTACAGTGAGGAAAGGGATACATTTCCCAGTCCAGAATATACCATGACTCTACTCATAACTTGATTTCATATCAGGGAATGCGCACTTGCATTCGCTGATATGTACTCTCGATCTCCTAACGTTTGCCAACATGGAAGTCAACTAACTAATGTTCGACTTTCCATGTTCGCTGAACAAACATTCACACTATACACCACACAACACATAGACCATCCTACCCACACTGCAACAAATCAAAAAAAAATACACAAACACAATAACACACACCAACACACCTAAACTACCTATAAGCACGGGGGCAACCCCCCCTGCACCCCACATCCCCCCTACTTATATATACTAACACTGAGATCGAACAAACAAGAAAAGACATAAAACCCACACCCAGATATTCTACAGTCCCTCACACACACACACACACACACACACACACACACACACACACACACACACACACACACACACACACACACACACACCACATATACAAACACCAACACATTCAACACTTACACATTCATACTTTCACCTGCCTGTCCTAACCCACACGTACAACTTACAAACACACTCACATACATCCAAACTCCTACCCCAAACCCTTACAAAACACTCACTTACCTTAAATTGCACCTTAATCTACACATGACACCGAACACCATCCACACAAACCACTGCACGCAACATAGTGAAAAGTCATAACCGCAAATTCAAGATTTTCAAATTCGCGATTATGCACTTTTGCTTTTTTAAAAATTCACCTTTATGGTCTTGAGATACTGAAATTCAGCATTTCAGTATTTTGAGATTATAAAGGGGAACCACATATATATATATATATATATATATATATATATATATATATATATGTGTGTGTGTGTGTGTGTGTGTGTGTGTGTGTCTGTGTGAGTGTGTGTGTGTGTGTGTGTGTGTGTGTGTGTGTGTGTGTATCTATATATCTATATCTATATCTATTTATATATATGTATGTATATATATATATATATATATATATATATATATATATATATATATATATATATATACATTTTAAGAATTTACAATCATACTTTGCTACCTATACATGTATCCTCATATGAATTATAAAAGGAGGCTATTCTAGGCACATTGTGGGTGCACTTTTTGATAACATTAAAGATTAAAGCAATATACTTTCATGAAATTTAATCATACTCTGAGTCAGGAATGGGATCCATTCCAGTCATGGTATTAGAAACCCAAAACACTTGAAGAAATTAAATAGAAACAAATAGTCATATAAAAATGATATAAAGTATATAGAGGAAAGAATGTCAGAAATGTGTATAAAATAACCTAACACCATCAGTTTGTTCATAAAAAACATACAAAGGCAATAATATGTAAAACTGTTAAGTTTATTTGTTAGATGTTTAATTTTAGACAATGAACAGATATAATCAACACAGTGGTTATTTTTGATTATAGAACATCTTTAGAATCTTCATTTTTCCCCCAAAGTTGCTATACAATCTTGTTATTTTAGAAAAAGCTGACATAGTAGCCTAAGCTTAGCAACCTTTGTGTTCTCTCAGTTAATTCTTGGGTGATCACCTATGTAGAGGAACTGTGTTTCTATTTTTGTACGCTTTCAAAAATGTCAAAGCGGGATGTACTGATAGCCCTGTGACGTACGGATCATTTGAGGCAGTGAATACCAAGAGTGTGCCTGTACCCTTTGCATAAAAATCTAAGGATCAGACCTCCATTTGTAACAGAATCAGTTGAGCTTTCCCAAAATCTCCTTGGAATTAAACTTAACTGAAGTAGAGTGCTGGAAAACATTAAGTCTGCAAATCTCAAATTTGCCTAACCTTTGTTTTTAAATGACTTATTTTACAATCTTAGTATTGAAAAGGGAAATCAGATCTTCCTCAGGATGGGATGAATAATCAATCAAGTCTTCTGTTTATAAGGAAATTCTTATATGTGATCCTTTAATATTTGTACCATCTAACAAGAGTTTATCTTACCCTTGCAGCCAAAAGTTCTAGTTCTAGATACAATGCAAATAGGAACAAGAAAAGACTGCACCCCTTCTGATCACTATATTAAGTAAATATGCAGGACAAAGCCAAGTACCATCTTTAATTGTAGCCATTGCATCCTTGTACTGTGCTTACATCTAGTCCTCAGTTTAGTCAGGAAATATCCTATGTAGCAACACCATAAATAAAGCATTCAAATATACATGACCAAGCATTTTCATTTTATCAAATCTATCGGTTAAGAATACTTTTCCACGGAGAATCAGAAAACTGTTTCTTATCATATTGTCCATTCTTGCTAGTAAAGTGATAAAACATTTGTTGTCATGGGTTAGTATGGATGCAAGGTGATATGAACTGATCCTTCTCTGGTTTAAGAAATACAGTTAGAACAGCCTACCTCCATGAGGGTGGCATGACCTGTTTTTAATATTCAGTTATCAATACTTCAAAATTCAGCATAAACTTTCCTATCCACTGAAAAAATGTGTCCAAAGGGAAATCACTTTGACCAGGAGACTTATCATTCTTCAAAGCTTTATTATGGATATTGCCAAATACTGATAACAAATCCTTAGGTGTATATACCAGCTTCCCAGAAAAATGATCCCAAACTTTGTATGAGGCTTTCTGCGTACATGTCATGTCTACAGACTTTGACTGGGGGAATATTGTCACAGCTATTCAGATTTAGGATTTTCATGACTTTATATACACCAACATTCAGAAACATATTGATTTTTTGTTTTATTTTTAGCACCCACTTTTGAACCCTGCAGCATGCATTGATACATAAGCTTCCCCATTAACTTGTGCAACCTCTAAATGAAATCCTTTAGCATTTGAATTAATGATTATTTAAACCCATTATAAAGTTCTGGGTAGGTAGTTATCACTGTCCTACCCCAGTAAATCATAGGATCAAAGGATCATAGGAGGTTACTAGGCTAGTGGCCCTGAGGCCCTTACAAGGCTAGCCAAGAGTTTATCCCCAAAAAAGAAACCTCAGTCAGTACCTGTCATCTCTGTCAATGAGGGACAAAGGTGGAACCCCTGGGACACATTTGTGGTTTCCCATCCACTCATTAAGGTTGCACTTGAAGAGGGTCAGTGAGGTACTCTGTTTGACATGTATGGGAAGTCTATTCCAGACATGGGGCAGCCTCTGGGAGACAAACCTGTCTCTCCAGCAGGTTTTGTTGATGTCGCATATTAGATTTAGACCTATAGAGTGAGTAATGCATGAGGAGTTAGACTGACGGATATGGAGCATCTCTAGTAGGGCAGGGTCCGATATTGCCTTGTAGGCAAAACACAGATCACCTCTAAGCAATCTGTATGATACCGAGTAAAGTGAGAGTGATTTGAGCCTGTCTTCATAGGACAAGTGTTGGAGGTCATGGATTCTCTTTGTGAGGTATTTCTGTGGCCTTTCCAGTTGGTGCAGGTGTTTGGAGAAGTGCATAGCAAATGGGGTGTTATACTCAATTATAGGTCTAATGAGGGAGGCGTGCAAAGAGGTAATAACCTCCTTTTTTCTGGATGCAATCCCTTTACTTATGAGATGAACCAAGTAAAAGGCTTTTCTGACCACTGCTGTCACATTATGGTTGAATGTGAGATTGTTGTCAACCTCAGTACCCAGGTCTCTCATCACAGGATGTGTGCTTAAGGGGTTGCTGTTGATGTGGTAATCAGTAGGTGTCCATGTTTTTGCTGAATGGTATGATAATACATTTTTTTGCATTTAACTTAAGGCCATGACTTTGGCACCAGTTATTTATAGCTGTGAGACCCTTTTGCAGTATGTTAATGTCATTTGGGGAGTCAGTGACAGCACCCAACTTACAGTATCCGCAAACTTGGTCAGCCACAGGCCCTTGGTCTTTGCCTAGACCTCTGAGAAGTAGATGCCAAACAGTAGGGGTCCCAGGACAGATCCCTGGGGAACACCACTAGTGACAGGTCTGCTGTTGGTCGGTGGTGGTGCCTATTTTGACCTTGTGGGTCCTATCTGTGAGCCAGTTGGCCACCCATCTGATGAGCTAGAAATTAACACCAAGTTGTGTTAGCTTTTCAATAATGCCATAGTGGGGTATTGTGCTAAAGGCTTTGGCCAGATCAAGGTAAGCTGTATGTACTGATTTTCCCTCATCCAGGGCCTTGGTGACACTCTCAAATAAGTCAACTAGATTCAATAGGCAAGATCTGCCCCTGACAAATCCGAATTAGATGGGGTCAAGTGTTTGGAGTTTGCCTATGTCCTTGTTTATGAGATCCATAATAATACGCTCCATGGCTTTACAGATCAGACTTGTCAAGCTAATGGGGTGATAGTTTCCTGGGTCAATTGTGGCACCACCTTTGTGCAAGGGGATGACAATGGCAGTTCTCCCCTCTGCTAGAATGGAGCCTGTAATTAGGTTGTAGTTGAATAGGGTACTTACTGGCAAAGCTAATTCTTGCTGGAGATGGTGCAGAATACAGCCTGGGATATTATCAGGTCCCATGGAAGCTGTGTTCTTTGCCTTGGATAAGGCCTTTAACACTTGATCTACAGAGATGTGAGGTGTGGGACAAGTATCGGGGATGCCGACTGGCCCTTTGGGAGGTGATGAGGGTTGAAGTTTCTACTTCACAAAAACTCAAAGTTAAATTTTGAGTTTCTTTCAAGAACAGGCTTTGATAACAGTGTAGGGCATATTTCTGAAGTGTTAACCAGATAAGTATACTCTTTCACTATTAATATCTAGCTGATTCCTGAAAATGAGCGAAACCTACATGAGAAACAAGCAAAGTTGCTTGGGGTAATCGCAATAATTCACCCTCCTCATACTAGATGGATATTGGTTAATAAATAAAATTAAAGGCGGTATTCACAATCTGTAGGCCACTAAGGACCTCCTCTGAGACAAGCATCATGTTAAAATCTCCCCAGATGATCAGATCCTCCAAGAAAACTGCCTGTTCTCTCAATATCTCTAACAAGTCTGTTTGAATCATACAGGTTATATACAGACTAAAAATAGTACATTTGCGCATTCAACCACCCTTAGAAGACATGCCCTCTTTATGTACTTTAAGCTCTTTTAGGAGCAGAAGTGTACTGCTTCTAATTAATGGCATCATCCCAATGCCTCCTGACTTGATAGGAGGAGATATAGCCTCCTGTTAATATATGGCACTTTAAAAGTTTATGTTGCTCCAGTTCAGTCAAATGAGACTTTTGTAGCAAAAGAAATTGTAGCTTGCATGTATTATCATGTAAAAATATCATACTGCATTTAACAGTACTAACAAGTCTGTTAACATACTACGAAAGTACACTATACAATTTAACAAAGAGAGCAAAATCAGTTGTTATAAAAGGTCACAACAATATTTATTCTTTCTAGGTTCGCAGGTAGGTACTAGGCTATCTGCCCAAAGGCATTTATAAGCCTAGCCAGAATGTGTTGGCTTTCGCCACCCCCTTAGATTAGTTCCCTCTGCCTCTGTCCAGCAGAGCCACTGAAGTGATCCCCAGGGTAAACTTTCTGTTTTCCATCCATTCATTAATCTACGCTGCCAAGTATCAAACCCAGGACCATGTACACCATAGTCAAAGCAATGCACCACTACACCATTTGAGTTGCTAAAGCTGATCTCTTGGCTATCACTGAAATATATATGTATATGCTGACTGAACCTTACTCCTTCCCTGTCTTTACATATTAACACATACTCCTTTCAATCTCCCTCAGGAAAATGCTTCACATTCATGTCTAATGACTAAGCCTGAAATGTAATGCAGTTATTTGGAAGTGAAACAATCCTGGTGGTACATGCCAACACAATGGACTAGTTCTCACAGTCTGTTAATGATCTTCTGCAGCAGTCCAAGTGACATGCTCCATTTATTACAGGAAACCCGTATGAAGTATTAAAAGAGGTTGAAATAATGTCATACAAATAAACTCTGTGCTTAACTGAAAGGCATACTCTTAAATTATATACACATGTCCTCTAACTGTTTGAAAACTCCACTTCTAGTAAAAGCCATGTCATAAAGCAGGACATTTTTACAAAGGCATAGCATTAATATACATTTGCAGACTTAACCACCATTTAGCCAGTGAGGTGCAGCCCTCAGTAATGAACCTCTTCTGAAATCAGAGTAAGATCAACTCATTTTTTAAGGATTTGTGAGTAGCTAACCCACCAACATGATAACTCATAGGAGGCCAGTGCTTCCCATTTAATATGTAATCCTTTAAACATAAGTCTGAGCAGATGTTCATCGTGTTTCACTGCTGCAGTCATTACACTTGGGTTATCCTGCCATCAGGCGGTCCCGCAGTCGGCCAGAGTTCCAAAGTTTTGGTCCGGTGTTGGTTGCTGTCACCTCCTCCCTGACGTCAGTGCGTCAGGGGTATCTAAGAAGCAGCCGACGCCATTTTCTTCAGTCTTTCTTGCCACGCGGTGCCCGAAGCAAAAGCAGTTTGCAAGTGCCAGTCGGCCGACTCCTGAGATATCTATTTCGAATTTCAGAACTGAAGTCTTCAATAAAGCTAAGTATCCCATTGGGGAAACTTTTGATTGCCTCAGACCGATGTCAGTAAAAGTTAATAATTGTATTTCTTGTGGGAAGCAAATACCTCATAAAGATTTTCATTCTTACTGTATTCCATGCCTAGGCCCAGATCACGACGTCACTAGTTGCCGGTTTTGTGCTAGATTTAACAAATGCACTATTAAACTTCAGTTTGATTTTGCTCGCCATTACTTTGGCCGAAGGTTTGATTATAACATGTCGTCGGAACAACCGACTACCGGAATTCACAAAAAACGCAAAGATAAAGATAGGGACAGGCATCCGAGGCCCAAAACTGACGACAAAGCCTCTTCCAGGCCAGTCGCCAGTTTGCCGGTTCTCAGAGAGGCACTTTCACAGCCCCTGACACCCGCTACCTCAGAGCCGCAGGCCACAACCGACTCCCACGTGGAGTTGCCTAGGCCACTGGATACTTAAGGTGTTGGGCCTATGGAGACTAACCCTTCAGATAGGTCCAGAGCCGCTGAGCAGGCATCGGCTTCTGATGGTGTTTTCAGACCTTCACAACTTACCATTGCATCTACAGCCAAGTCTAAAACTACATTAAAGACAAAGAAGCAAGTACAGTATTCACCTGGACAGGCCTCCATGCCTAAAAAGCAGATGCTCAAAATGGCCGAAGACTTAATTACTCTGATCAGGGGTTCCCATTCCCCTCCTGATAAAAGGCCTAGGCAGGATACAGACTATGATTCCTCTGACCAGGTTTCAATATATTCTGATTCCTCTTCAGACCAGGGATATTCTTTACCCCCCCTATGAGGACTCCGATGCTGAAGAATCTCCTGAGGATTACTCTTTTGGGGAAACTTTACATACCATGAGGGAGCATTTCCATTGGGAGGGCCAGGATTACTCAGAATCCAAGAAAAGGCTCAGAGTCTTTCTTTTATTGCCTCAGCACAGGCCCCTTGCAATTCCGCCAGTATTCAGTATTGTGGACGATGTGTTCTCTGAATCCAGTTTAAATCCAGATTCTTTACCCCCTGCTCCAGTCAAGCCAGACAGGTACTACAGAGTCCCTGACTCTCACAAATTTCTTTATAAAAACCCTGCTGCTGACCTAGAAACTATTTCCCAGGGTCCCAAAGGGGTCAAGGCCTCCACGGCTAAAAATCCAATTCCCTCGGACAGGGATTCTAGAGCATTAGACAGATGGGGAAGAAAGTTTACACCTCTGCAACTTTAGCAGTAAGGGCTTTAAACTGTCATTTTCACATGCTTAAATATCAACAATATTTACTGTCTCAGTTAAAACAGAAAATGAGTACAAGTGCAGAACAACCTAATTTTAAGGAAATGCAGGATTTATTGCATGCAGCTGAACAAGTGGGAAAGCATACTTTGCAATGTGGTTTTGATTCATTAGAAGCTTCTTGTAGAGCAGCAGTTACAGCATCTGTGATTCGAAGACATGCTTGGTTAAAGGAACAAACCTTACCAGATCATGTTAAGGCAAAATTATTGGATGCTCCATTACAGCAAGATATTTTATTTGGTGTTAAGGCAGAAGAGGTACAGCCACCAAGATTTAGCAGGAATTGGCCTATGAAAAATTGGTCCTTTCCAGTGTCAGACAGGCCACAAAGAGGCAGATACAGATGCCCACGAGGCAGATCTCAGCCCCAATTACAGACCATGACAGTGGGGTGCTTCAACCCCAAAAGGAGGTGAGGACAAGTCACAACCTTACAGAAAACAGTCCCAATGACTTCCCCCTTCCAATGCCAAACTCTTCCCTTTTGGCAGCTCCCTTAGGGGGGAAACTAGCACTTTTTTCACAAAACTGGCAAGCAATCACCCAAGACAAATGGGTGCTGAATATTGTGTCTCAAGGTTACAGGTTCCACTTTCACACTTTACCAAGGCTAAAAGGTATGCCAGACCTGCCACACAATCAATGGGCAGAGGCACAAAAACAAATTACAGCCCTCATGGACATGAGAGCTATTCAAAAAGTATCACAGCAGGAACAAGGACAAGGATTTTACTCAAGACTCTTTCTAGTCCCCAGAAAGGGCAAAGCCTGGAGACCCATACTAGACCTTTCCACTCTAAATACTTACCTGGATGTTCCGAAATTCAAAATGTTGACACTACAGCAGCTTCTTCCCATGTTGGGCAAGAAAGCTTGGCTTGTTACTTTGGACCTCAAAGAGGCATACCTGCATGTCCCTATCAGACAAAATTGCAGAAGATACCTCAGATTCATAGCTGGTTCAATGCACTACCAATTCTCTGCACTGCCCTTTGGCTTATCTACTGCACCCAAGGTCTTCACAAAGTGCCTGGCACCAGTAATTGCATTTTGCAGACAAAAAGGAATTCAAATGTATCCATACCTGGATGACTGCCTGATTCAAGCGGAGAGCAAGGACATTCTTCTAAAGCATCTGGCATTTGTAAAAAAGTTGTTAAGTTGCCTAGTGTACACAGTAAACGAAAAGAAGTCAAAACTAGTGCCCTCACAAGAGATAATATTCCTGGGTGCCAGCTTAAATACAACAGCCCAGATGGCTTATCTCACCCCAGACAAACAAGGACAACTGACTCAGTATTTTCAAATGATGGCAACAAAGTCCCAACTCCCTGCAAGAAAAATTCTGCAGGCCTTGGGATTCATGGCATCCTGCACTCTACTAATTCCATATGCCAGACTGCATATGAGGAAATTACAATGGTACCTAAAAAGTGTTTGGATTCAACACTCTCACAGCTTGGAAACAGTAATACCACTAATTCCCTGCCTACAGCAGGAGTTTCGATGGTGGGCACAGGCATGTAACCTCAACAAGGGTCAGCCTTTCACTCTTCCCACAGCTAAGCAGACTTTAACAATAGATGCTTCAGATTATGCTTGGGGAGCACACATGGCAGGAAAATGTATTCAGGGCAAATGGACCACAGACCAAATGCATCTTCAGATCAATCAAAAAGAGATGTTGGCTGTACAAAATGCCCTAACAGCTTTCAAGGACCTTCTGCATCCAGGACAATTACTATTAAAGACAGACAACACCACCATAATGTGGTACATAAACAAGCAAGGGGGGACTCATTCTTACCCCCTATGCAGACAAGCCATGACCTTGTGGAGCACAGCTATAACTTATCAAGTTCATCTGCAAACATAATTCCTGCCAGGAAAGAAAAATACTCTGGCAGACGACTTAAGCAGAAACATCATGGATTCTCACGAGTGGAAATTAAATCCACAAGTTTTCAGCATGATAATACAAAAATGGGGGTGCCCAAGCATAAATCTCTTTGCCTCACCACTGATTTGCCAACTACAAAAATTCTGCACAAGAACTTATCACACACAAGCATGGAAAGTGGATGCTCTTTCGTTCAGCTGGAAAAGCCTAAACGTTTATGCCTTCCCACCTCTGCCTCTCCTTTCAAAGGTACTCCTAAAAGCTAGACAAGACAAATCACAGATGATTCTGATTGCTCCAGACTGGCCACGCCAGCATTGGTACCCAATCTTAAAGAACTTAGCTCAAGGCCCACCTTGGATTTTGCCTCAAATTCCACACCTTCTGACTCAGCAAAACAATCAGATCATGCACAGTCAGCTCAAAACCTTATCCCTGGTTGCATGGCAGATTCATTAGCCAAACAGACAACACCTCTATCTAAAGCTGTTATGGATGTCATTTTGGAGGCCAGGAGGCCTAGCATCAGGAAATCTTATTCAGAAAAGTGGAAGAGATTCTGTGCCTGGAACCAGGCTCAAAGCTTTGACCCTCTTGTCCCTAACATTCCTCAGATACTACAATACTTAACTGAGATGCTGGACAAAGGTTTATCCTTTTCATCCATTAAGATCCATGCTTCTGCCATTTCAGCTCATTACAACACAGATCATCCTATTTTCTCTCATCCATTGCTAAAGCAGTACCTCAGAGGGGCTAAAAACATAAGACCGCCCCGGAGAGCACCAACTCCTACTTGGGACCTCAATTTTGTCTTGGAAAAACTCACTTTACCTCCTTTTGAGCCAGCCAATTAAGCAGAATTAAAATATATATCATGGAAAACTGCTCTGCTACTGGCAATAACCTCAACATGAAGAGTCTCAGAGTTAGAGGCACTAATGGCAGTGGAGCCTTTCATCATTTTTCACCAAGACAGGGTTTATCTAAGAACAAACCCTTCATTTATGTCTAAGGAGGTATCCAGTGTGGCTCTTAACCAAACTATTCACTTGCCAACATTTTATCCAAATCCCCAGAATAAAGGGGAGAGAATTCTACATTCCTTGGACATACACAGACAATTACACTTCTATTTGGACAAAACAAAAGCTTTCAGAAAAACTGAACAATTGTTTGTATCTTATGCTACAAGATCACAAGGAAAGGCTATTTCAAAGCAGACCATTTCAAAGTGGATAGGACTCTGTATCAGGTTCTGCTACACACAACATGGGAAACCTGTACCATCTAACATTAGCCACATTCCACCAGGGCAACTGCAACTTCTACTGCCTATCTTAGAGGAGTACCTACCAAAGACATTTTGGAAGCTGCAACTTGGAGTTCAGTGCACACCTTTACCAAGCATTATCACTTGCCTCTTTACTCTAGATCCAGAGCTGGCTTTGCCACTGCAGTGCTGCAGGGCCTCATAGACACACCAAATCCTCTATAGAACCAGCCACCCTGACTCAGCTTTGGGATTCTACCCAAGTGTAATGACTGCAGCAGTGAAACACGATGAACATAGTACAGTTTTGTACCTACCATAAATGTAGATGTTCGAGTGTCTTCACCGCTGCAGTCCTGGTTACCCACCCGCCATCCCCTCTTTCTTAGCTGGGTCTTATCTATATCTTTCTACACTATACTACCTATGTGGTGTATTTGCTGGTTACTGAAGGTTCTGTTTTTACCTTACTGTATGTTTTGTAAGCAATATGTATTGCCTATCTTTTTGGGGGCACCTGACATCTGGGGCAAGAAAAACTGAAGAAAATGGCATCAGCTGCTTCTTATATACCCCTGATGCACTGATGTCAGGGAGGAGGCGACAGCAACCGACTCTGGACCAAGACTTTGGAACTCTGGCCAACTGCGGGACTGCCTGACGGCAGGATAACCCAAGTGTAATGACTGCATCCGTGAAGACACTCGAACATCTACATTTATGGCAGGTACAAAACTGTACTTTCTGTAAATATATCCCACGCTGGCAGTAAAATGACTGATGCACTGTTGATTCACTCATACAGCTGCCACTTTGAATATCACTTAAGGCTGGAAACTACCACATACAAAGTCAGTCAGTGTTGCCTCCAGAGTGATTTACAACAAAAGCTGCCTATTGATTCTCAACTATATGCACCATAAACAATGGAAATGGCTCAGGGACTTAACCCCTGACTCATCGTCTTTGATGACACTCCAGATTTGTTTGCAATTGACTCAGAGGTATCTCAATGCATAGATGGGCATATTGCAGCCTTTGTATGACATCCTTCAGTGAAAAGGAGGTGACAGAGCTATAGGTAGGTGCAAGTTGAGTTGTGCCACATGCAACAACCCATATTTCCTGATAGCCTGCATACTCTGATGACTTGTTGAAATGTTGCCCTTCTCTTATGTGTGTCTGAAGAGGACATTGTAATCACACAGTACATAACTTTTCTCAGCCCTAAAGGCAAGTAATGGTGTCCACATAGAGGACAAACACCTTGTTATGTGTTTCACTGTGTTATCACATGTAGAGGAATATTTGTCAGTTCTGATATTTTCAGCTTCACAAAACTAATACAATTCACACAATCCAACTTCTCAGAAACTCCTGAGAAGCACAAATTCTTCTACAAGTCACTGCCTTCAACTCTATGTTATTAAATGTCCCATCCCTCCAGAATCTACTCCAACCCTATCGCACCACCAGACCCCTAAGATCCAGCAACAAAAATCACTTGCAGATCACTAAAGCCAATAACTCTGCTGGTGAAGCACTATTCTCTTGTGCCATAGCCAAATTATGGAAATCCCTCCCACCCACAATTACCTCCGTACCATCATGCACCCACTTCAAAACTTTACTAAAAGCGCACCTAAAAACATGCTGGCTATGCCCTTGCAACTCCCACTCTAATATCACCCACCCCATCCAACCACTACCTTTATTTCCACCCCACTAACTACCTTGATTATAGCAAGCTCAGATGCTCATAAGCCTAGTACTTATTATACAGCAGGAACTTCTTATTGTCACATTTGTTAATGTCTGTTATGTACTTCACAGATAAAGATTCTAGTTGTCTACTGATGTACTATGTTCTTCATCTGTAGATATGTTTGTAATTAATTGCTATGTTAAATTGCTAATCGCTATGTAATCCAATGTAACTACTGTCTGTTTATTTTAACTGTAGAGCTTTTCTCCCCGGGCCTCCGCTGAAAATGGACCAACATCCAGTCGGACACTCCCGGTCAACAAATGTAAATAAATAAATAAATAAATACATTTAAGCTGGTAGCAATTCAAAGGAAGCATCTGTTGAGGTCACCCTGTTCTGCATGTCCAGTTAGCCATTTTCCATATCCTACATAAAAATATGAGTTCCTGGAGATTGCTTCTTCCATCTGCATAGTCTTCTTATATGATCTCTGCATGACATCTGATATGTTGGCATTAATCTTTTCTACCTGCCTCATGCTTCAGTTAAGTCACGGCTCACTTGTGCTAGCTGCCTTGGGACTTTATCTTCTCCAGTGATGCACAAGATTAACTATTATGGAAGCCAGGCCTCATGATTCCTATTCCACCTTCCACACTGAACTCTTTTTTTCACTTGCGTTCTTTGGCGTTAACGGCACCAGGACAGAGAGAAAAAGACAAGACTGACTTTTATTCGCAAGTTGTTTACTATTTGGTTATAAAATGTGTTAAATAATGCATTTCTCTGGAAGAGAGCATGCTACTCATTTGCCATCTTAACTAGATGTCTGGATTCAGTCCGCATTTTGTCAAATGAGGTGCAATCTTGTATCAAAATAGCACAGGCAGAAATGTAAACAAACAAAAACTATCACTTGGCTCCCCTATTTGCTATTTCCACATATACCATGCAGGATGCCCTTTTGCCTCTTTATTTTCTGCTGGCCAGTGAACCCATGTAATATGATCTTTACTGCTTATTTAAGGGATATGAACATGTCCAGAGTGCCTTGCTTTCTTATGTTCAGTTGAACACAAGGTTTTGTGGTGTGGTAGTCAGGGATTCTTTACAATGTTTGCACAGAACCAAGAGGTGCTAGTCCACACTATTGAGATGTGTGAGCCAAAATTCAAAACCATTAAGTCTGTCCTCAATTTTTAAGTAGTGTAGCCCACTCAGCAGTATTTGGTGTAATCAGTCAAAATGTGGGTGAATGTATATGAGCGGGTGGCACAGTGGTGCAGCAGTTAACATTGTTGCCTCACAGCAAGAGGTTCTCTGACTTGATTCTCAGCCAGGGTGCCTTATGTGTGGAGTCTGCATATCCTCCCTGCATTCGTGTGGGTTTCCTCTGGGTACTCCAGTTTCCACTCACATTCCAAAGACATGCTTCCGGGGCGTTTCTCCCCAGGCCTCCACTGAAAATAGGCTCTGTCCTAGTCGGGCTTTCCCAGTCAACAAATGAAGAATTAAATAAATAAATATGTGTCTGCATGGGTTTACATTAGATTATTGTGCAATGCCTAGGGCAAATTGATTGCTGCATACTCTTAGGTCAACAAGGCTAAGCCATGCATCAGGTCAGAAAAGGTGGTAAAAAATTCCTGAGTTGCAAACATATGCCTTAGCCTTTAACCTTAGTCTGTTGCTAAGAGGGTTGTAAGAGACCCACTACCATCTTGAGGGCTTTAGATAGTCTGCATACTTTCAAAGTCATGTGTATCATGTTAATTTTGGCCTAAGCATGATTAAAGAAGTTATCCTTAACACAAAGGATTGCTTGATAAGTGATTTATCACATTTTTGGAAAAAAATATTTCAGGCTGAAGGTTACTAGAAGGTGGCGGAAATTTGTTTTGAGAGATAAACTGGCTTCCCATATTGTGAGTAAGTAAATATATGTTTACAATGTTTACAACAGGTAGCTCAAACAGATATAAACCAAGCCAGGTACAAAATAAATTAAAAACAACTGAAGCAAACAAACAAACAAACAAACAAACAAACAAACAAACAAACAAACAGACAGACAAACAAATACAAAACACAGCTCAATTACTGGGAAAAAAGCTTTGATCAAACAATAAATTCAGCAATAAAAATAAACAAGCTTTCATGCCATGTACTTTGTCAGGTTTATAAGTGTTCCAATACACATTATTATTTTTATTGTTTAATTTGTTATTTGATTAAAGCTGTTTTCCTGGTACCTAAGGAGTTATTTTTTTACTTTTTTGTTGAATAAGGAAATACAATCAATGAAGAAGATTTCCATATTAATATAGGATATCATAAGTCACATAAATGGAGTTCCTATCCCATGTTTCTTGAAATGACAGATTTCTCAGAATATTTGTTACTTGGTTAGAAGATATGGAACTCAGTGCAGGTTTGAAACAGAGTGTCAAACATTTTACAATTATAGTGTATCTCAGCTTGGTACACTGGGTAGGAAGTAATGCAAAGTGATGATATGTACAGAGATCAGAATGAATTCTCATGATTCTTAGCTGTGACACTGAGATTTATGTTACTCTTTCCCAGTTGAAGGGCTGTATATGCTGCCATTAAGATAATAAGTAGATCCCATGCTAGGCAGTAAAATCTGCCTCTACTGACTAGCAAATGACAGCAGCAGAACAAAATATTTTTCACTCTTGAGAAGAATTTCTTGATATCCATGTATCAAACACATAAGCAGGTTATGATCAGTGAGCCAATCATAATCCTCTGTATTGTTGTAGATGTTGGTTATCACCCACATCAACGTGTATTGGGACTGTCCCATATCTGTATCTTTGAGGACTGTGATTGTTAAGCTTGTCTTTAATTTATCAGAAAATCTGTAACTGCTTTACTATACATCTTTTTCCCTTTGGGATGCTAATGAGACAGATAAACTTTCTATAAATACTTGAGTTCTGCTTCTTGGGAATTAGAAATGCACACTGCATTATGAAAATGCATCAATAGAGCTTGTGATGCCCCTGCACTAGCCCAGTAATCAAGTTGCCTCAGTCCTCACCACTAGCACCAGGGAGGGACATACACATTGGGAAGATGACAACTACACACACACAGTAAAGTGTAAATTCCCTTAAGAGCACACAGAGATCACAGTCAGTCTGCAGCTGGTTTCTCCCTCTTTCTCTAGATCCCCATTATGACTCCCCACTGTCATAGCTATAAAGTTGAGTTCTTAGCCAGGGTTCCAAGCGAAGTCCTCCCAACACTCTCTCTGTACAAACATTGCTTCATGTCCCTGCCCAAGTAGCTCTCTCTCTCTCTCTCACACACACACACACACACACACACACACACACACACACACACGCACACACACGCGCACACACACACACACACACTTTGAGATTTGATTTATACACAAACACACATCTGGGAAAGACTGGCACAGGTTTACTAGCTATGCCCCCTTCTGGCCAGACAATAAGGTAGTTATCACTGCCACTAGAACCCCTTATCAGCTACTTTAAGGCCCTTCCCAAAGGGTGACCAATCCTACTGTTTAATGTTACTATTATCCAAATAGTAAGTGTGGCCAAGAATAAGGCTTTTTAGGAGTGGCCTATACAGTGTCACCAAATACATATGCAAGTACCCATAAGAGCTTAAATATCTCTAACCAAACCAGCCACAATTAAAAGGTTTAAATATATTTAATAATAAATAATAAAAGAACAAGACAATACTCAATAACAACACAGTGACTACAGAGTTCAGAATCACAGGAAATATTTTAAAACAACATTGCAGTACAGTCTCAAATAAATACAGAAAACATCTAAACTAATCTTTACTATATTCCTATCTATATCTAAGTGATATTATTGTACCCTGGTTACTTACTATTAGCAAGGCAAGTGCTGATGAGAGGATGTTTCCAGATCCAAAGACAAATACAAAATGCACAGTTTCTGCGAGAGTTCCCAAATTAATATCAAAACAGTACTACTGGGTCAGCTGGACGATATCACTCTTTGTCTCCTGCCTTCAGTTTCCAGGCTAACAGAAACTTAGAATTTTTAGCATCTCTGTGTGAAAAGTACATATCTCTCAGAAGTGCAGCTGCTAGGAAGTCACAGAGCAATAAAAACACTTTACATTTGAAACCTAGTAATTATTTCTGTTTCAAGACAATAGAAAGAAACTTCTAGCTCTAGACATCCTCTCTCCTTCAGTGAAACTGAGAGATAAACACAATTGTAAAACATTCTGTTCTTTTCCAGTAGTGTACACTGTGGTTACATTCTTGAAGCTTAGTACATAACGTACAGTTCAACACACACTTCTGCACCAGTAGTTTAATATACACATAACATATAGTTCTCTTACATTTGTAAGACAAGCATATGACTCACATTAATATTCACAAATCACATATGATTATTTACAAAATTCCAGATAGCTGGGCTGGCTGTGTCACAGAGCTGTTCATGCCTTTAAGAAGAAGAAAGTCTGCATTCAGGCTGCAGAATAGAAGCCTTTATATGGCTTTTGGTACAGTAACAAAAAGATGTTTGGAAAACACATTTCAGGATGAATAGTTCTGGTTTAGAACCCCATGAAGTTTTTCCTTGCTCAAAGTAGATTTGTCTCCTGATTAATCATGTTTGCAGATAGTGAAGAAGGCGATAAAACCTTTGATTGACCTATTATCGTTGCTTGTTAACAATCCAAATATTTAGGTCTTAGGTACTACCTTAAGTAACAAAATATATTTTTCTCAGTTTTATTATTTAAAAAATGTCATTTAAGATGCATATTATCTTTTGTATTTTAATGTCATATCACTGGATTTACTACCTGTTTGGGATATTGTTTACTAGAAATATATTCAGAATCTGCTAAACTTATTTTTACCAATTTTTATACTTGGTTCATACACATTCTTTATGTGTGCCCTATCAATTATAGCAATGCATACTATTATCTTTGTACATTGAGTAAAAATGTGTTGTTGGAAAAAATGATTATCTCAATTTGTGCTGCAATCCACAATGCCAATAATAATTTGTTGTGATTTGGATAATCAAAATATACTATTTCAGATTTGCTGCTGTTAATTCTTAGTATCTAAATGTTTGTATAGAACATATGTTTAAATGCATCTATTACTCCAGCCTCACATATATTTGTAGTCTGTATCAGTATAACCATTTGTTAAATAATTTGCAATAATATGCCTGCAAGGATGGTGAAGATGTTGTTTAAAATATTGCCCTCAGTATTGCTTTTTAATCAGCTGGAGAATAATTCAGAGCTTCACCACAAATGTATCCTCCCCCCCGATAGTGTTGCACACAGTATTTATAATTAAAGAAGAAAAGGCAGATAAATATCTGGCTCTGTGTCTTTAAAAACTACTGTCCTATGCAAAAAAACAAGGGATGAGTAGGTAGGTTGACTGAAGGCTGAATCTGAAAATTCATATTTGTCTGTAAGATAACTAGATTATTTTGGCATAAAGTAATAGCAGCTATATTTATTTTGAAAATTTGTATTTAGTACTCAAGAATTCCAAATCACTGATTTCGCAGAAAGTGACACTATGACCACAAACCTTGCTGCTGCTGCTTGTGTCTAACACGCTGAAATAGAAAATATCAATATTTAAGACAAGGATAGTATAAGAAATACAATGCTCTACATGGACAGCACTGACTGATATCCAGCACCGGAGAAAAATAAGCACATTATAGAAAAGTTTGTTATGTCAAGATTCATACATACATACTAATCGTGTTATTTCAGAGGCTTGCCCTACTTCACAGAAAACACCCCAGACAAAAATGAATTGCAAACATAAACGGTACTCTGAAATCTTCACTAATCTTAATGTTGCCACGAGGTTTTACAAAACTTTGGCAGAGCAGAATGACTAACAACTTTTATTGGTGTTGGATGATAAAACATGAACTTTGCTTCTGGCCACTGTTTGTGTTACAGTGCATAGTATGTGACAACATTTAAAACTTTTAAAGACCTTCTACTCCTACACTTTGTTATTACACTTTTTAAGCTTTTAAACATTTTAGACACTTCCCACTCCTACACTTTTTAAATGCTTCCAGTACGAGCATACCTTTCAACTGTCCAGATTTTCTTTCTTGTATTTTTGATTTGTTCCTCAAAAAATGTTGGTTTTCTGGCAAATCATCAAAGATTGAAGTCACTAAATAATGACACATATTTGAATTTCATATTTTAGATCCCACTGAACATATTTGAATTTCATATTTTAGATCCCACTGAAAGAGCATGATAACACAAAACCTGCCATCCTAACAACTTTTTAAGTTCAATAGAGCAATATTTAAAATGTTTCCTTGATTTTGGGACTTTGCTGCCCTCCCTCATTACTTTTGACTTTGCACACATTTCTTGCACTTAGAGGCTGAAAGATAAGCGTACAAGGTTTCAATCATAAATATGTCTTTTCCAGTTATCTAACATATGGTAAAAACTAAAAGAAAAAACAGACAGGCTAGAAACACAGGGTTTACCCTGCATCTGTCCATAAAGACTTAAAAAAAAAAAAAAAGTTTATTGGCCTGAATCTGTCCATAAAGACTTAAAAAAATAAAAAGTAAAAAGTCATAGACCTTCAGAAGCCATGTAGCTGAAACGCTTGATGTCCTTAAGGGATCATTTGCATATATTACATGGGCATCTATTACAAGAGGTTTAAGGTATCACACAGTGAAAACTCGAGCCTGGCTAGATTTTTCTTGTAGTTTTTACCCATTGGTTTGTCTGTGTGACCTTTTTTACTTTTTGGTTTAGTTGTTAGCTAGTATATTTTGCAGACACCTTAATGTTTGTGGACATCAACTATTTCTAGGACATAGTTAAACAGTCCACTTATGATGTGCTGATGAGGTTATAAGAAGGCTGAAATGTACATGTCCACAACTAGTGGAGTTTGACTTTATTGGCCTGAATCTGTCCATAACGATTTAAAAAATTAAAAGTAGAAAGTCATGGAGCTTCAGAAGCCATATAGCTGAAACACTTGATGTCCTTAAGGGGTCATGTGCAGTGAAAACTTTCGCTTGGCTAGCATTTTCTTGTATTTCTTACCAATTGGTTTGTCTGTGTTACTTTTTTACTTTTTAGTTTAGTTATCTAACAGACTGTCTTTGATAACCATGCAGAAAAACAAGGGAACTAGCTAGCAACTACAGCTCTGGCACTGTTTAAATAATCTTCTGGTATTATATTTTGGATTATATGTAATTTTTTGCTCTGCATATAAAGTCCGCAGATGTTTACTTAGTTCTCTATCTGTATGCTAATAACATCTGCATATCAGGACTGCTTTATGAGGTCGTTAAACTGCAGGTTGTTCTAAACAGATTAGATTACATATACAGTATTATGCAGAAGGAGAATATCTTGTCTAACTTAATGTGAATGTCAACATTTCTGTCAAAGGTTTAATGCAAGTTGAACTACTATGTTTACCAAATTATGGGACAGACAACATTTCTTTCTTTCTGACTCACTTCCTTTCTTTTCTGATTTTTTCTACAGTTAAAGGGATACCCACTCTGCCTTAGGATTATAAGTATCTCCTTTGTTGTAGTCCCTCCATATTACTTTTGACCATTTTGTGTTCCACTGGCATGAAAGAAACACAACTAGTTTACTACTCCAGTAGCTGAGCACCTCACTCACCCAGTCTATATTTAGTTAGGTAGAACAGCATAATTTATGTGCTGTTACATCAGTACATAAATTCAGGTCATAGACTGAAAACTCTGTAGTAAGGGGATTATGATTAACTAAGAGAAATGCCTTTAAAAGGTATATAATGTTTGCTGAAGATGACTGGGTTCTATGGCAGAATTTGGAGTGTTGGTGATGGCACTGAGTGTAGTAACAGTGATGCTACCATCCTGAACCCATGCTTTTGGCTGGAGAGAAGGCCATAGGTTTCAGTCATACCTTTAGTTTCATGGTGATCACTTTCTCTAGCATTTTAGGCTCATAATAATTTCACCTTTAGTTTTCTAAAATCTGACAATATTCTAACTCTTTTAACTGAATTGCCAAATCAAATAACATCAAAAGAGAACAAATTTATAGCATTGATGTAGTGGATGATAAAACAGAATACTTTTTTGATCAGACGCAATTATTAATGTTAACCACAACTAATAGGTAATCAAATAATAGTTTTTCATACTATAGCATATCACTTTCAATCCCACTGAGAATACAGAAGATGAGTTGCAATAGTTTGAATATGGCTTTATGAATCCTACCCACAGCATCAACAAACCCTGAATAGTAATAAATAAAAAGAAATTAGGATACATCCAACTGGTATTAGTCAAACATTACACATGGAACAATTCCTTAAATAGTGAAAGAAAATGAAGTGATTTGAGAACTTCATTAAAATGTATTATTATTAGTGACAGATATAGCGCTAAATTGTCCCTGATTTTTACTTTGACTCAGAAATGTGCTTTGTACATCCAAAAACAGAATTATTTTGGGAAAAGTCAGTAGATTATAGTCAGGAAATGCTAGTAATCACAGTCACAGACTGTTTTTACTTCAGAAAATTAATGTCAATCCAGATCCTTTTATTTTTATTAGCTCTCTAAGTTAATAGTGCCAGTATTTAAAAAGTGTCCCAGATGTGGGACTTTTGTCTCTGATTATTTTTGACTCTGTCCCTGGTGATAGAGGTAAAGGTTGAGAGCTAGGACTGCATTACACAGAAAATTACTAACTGACCACAGAATATCTACTTTACAATATCTGCATCTGATAAAATCTCACCCATTTGAACATGATCTATTTCAGAGCTAACAATAAAAAATAGAAGTACTTCAAATACAAAGCTATGAAGAGCATTAAGGCACTACGGAGGATATTCAATGAACCGGTAACATATTACACTATAGAAGCTGTCTTTACTAATTCTAAAAGTGTGCTACTGCATAATATTCAAATATAAAAATATTGTGAAGTTTCCTATACCATTCCCACAAATCAGAAAATACTCTCTTGATGCCCAGCAAATATAATCATCATTACTAATATATAATGAGCTTCTTATTGCCCTTAAAAGCAGACAGTAATTTCATCTTAATACTGAGTGCCTGCCCGCCCTCCATAACCACAAAATAAGTACTGATTGCAAAAAAAATTGAATAGAAATATGAGATCTCAAACATTAGAAGTTTCACCTGTTTGAAATTTGCCCCTCCACCCCATTAGAATGAACATGAATTAACATCAGCAGTTAGCAGCATGAGGAAATGTCTGAAGGAAAGCGTATACAGTCAATGATTCTTATGAAATGCTGAAAAAGTCCTACCACATCAATGTGTCAGGGCTTAGATAGTACCTGTCATGGTGAGGAAGTCTACTTGCTTTGAGGAATATGGTTGCAAGAAGAAAAAAAAAAGATGAAATCATGGTGCAGAACATCACTTAATTTATGACCTTCTGAGCTAGTTTGTACATTAACAATCCTGAGTTCATTACTACCGTCTGTAGCCTTTGTAGAACAAGCTTCCTACATGTCATCCCGGCATCAGTATTATAAATATTTAGGGGATAATGATAGTATCAATTCATATATGTTTCACATGACAGCACAAGGCTGCACAAGAATATGTGCTTATTTACCATCACGATATTAGACTAAATTTGATGATCTTGTGATGTAGACCCAAAAAGCACCCATTGCTAAGTATACTTCATTCATTTTTTAAAGTGAAAATGAAATCTGTGCTCTGTTTTAGCACCATCCGTCATCATGACAAATGACTATGTATGCCCAGCATCTCCCTCGTTTATCCTATAACAGGGCGATAAATTTGCTTAAACCAACAGTGAACACTGACATGTTCCAAAGGCTCACCACCAGGGAAAGCAAACTGCCTAGTAGTTTGAGAATGAAGTAGAATCTGAGTTATAGATCAACAACAAAGAGGGAAGTGCTCCAAGCAGCCAAAACATTAATCCTAAAAGAGCCTGAAAGATATCTTTTATAAACATTGCATGCTGCGTTAAGTGAGGTCTCAGCGTAACCACTAACTTGATAGCTTAAGAAGCGCACAGAAAATAATTTGAAAACACTGTCTGAGTGGCATTTGACGTGCTGCCATTGTTTTGTCTCTGATTAAGTTACTTAAAGAATACTCTGATCTACAAGTTTGTAAAGTAAAATGTGCAAATGTATACAATAGAACCCCTCACAGACTACTTAGATATGCATTTCTATGACAGATTGATAATTATCATGGTACAAAGGGCATCAGATGTGCAGTGGAAAAAGCCTGTTATGTACAATTCACAGGGATACATGGAGACACTGAATACATGAGATAATGCACAGCGATGCTTCTGCTTCAAACATTTACCCCAAAGTGAAGAGCTAGCCCATTCACATGAAGCACCCCCATATCACATTTCTTGTATTTTTAATGACACAGCAAATCATCTGCTTAATGTGTGTGTCATCCTGGTTTTACTAGAAGAAATGTCCTCTCTATAACTATGCACATGCACTTGCATTTACATATTGTGCTTAAAATATTAGCTCTGTGGATGTGACTAGGGAGCCATGAGACAATTTCATGGAAACAGACTACCGCACTGAAGCTAGTTAGGAATCATGTACTACAGTCCTGAATCCTGAATGGCTTCTTTACTGGTCTGCTAAAGTGGGTACTGTACTTCCTGTCCTGGTACATCTCACCTAGTAGTGTCACTGTCATTAGGTTGTGCCAAGTCCTTCAATAGCTTCACATTCAGCTCAGGAGATCAGTTGCAGCCTTTGAACACTTGACTTGTTCTCTATTACATGTTCTGCCTTTGACAAGTTTCTTCAGCTCCTTCTTCATAGCTGGATGTCATTCCATTATAATAAGAATGATTTTGGACATGTTTTGAGCAACTAGAGTTGTTTGAATCTGCAGTTTCTTTCCAGCATCATCTTTGTTTTCCTTTCTTCCTTCCCAACTAAGATATACTTTTCAGACTTATAAACAGCTTTTTTTTTCTTTTACCTTTTTTGATGTTCTAAAGCTGGTTATCTACAGTCAGGTCCTATCAAGGTGTATGCTGTCCTATCCCTCTCAACATCAGCAATAATGCTACTGAAAAGTCCCCAGCCAGTATAGCTACGTTCTTGTATTCTAGTACAGACAACACTCTAAATGACTGGAGAAATCACATCTCTTTACAGTAGTTTTGCCTGTTGGATCATTCTTTCATTTTGCCCATTTGCTTGTTAGTATCTCTGAATAGAAGTAGTATATATAATTATATTTCTAGTCCTTGGAAAATGTTTCAAGCTCATCACAAGTAATTGTGGACCATTGTCATACATAACCTGTTCTGTTATACCATGCCTGATAAAAACTGATTTCAGCACATAGATCACAGTGCTTACTTTACTGTTTTAAGCTAAATGAATTCAGTATAGAGTCAAGACAGAGAGTGTCATTGAGGTTATTAGAAAGAAATAGCACCTAGCTTAATGAAGCCACTCGAGGAATGCCACATAAAATTAACTCTTCTCTGAGGTTTTGATTCCTGAATTACCATGCTAATAACAGTCCTACATGCTTTGTTCTATGTGCATCGACATGGTTGTTCAATAGATTATTTATGGGGCTCTTTGCTTGCACTTTGACATGTATGGATAAGATTTGTTTAGATTTAGCAGCATTTGACTTCTCAGCTGAGGTAGAGTAATGTCATCTTTGAGCACCAGTCTCTGTATAGAAAATAGCTCATCTCTGAATGTAAACTATGCTTGGTAAAAGGATTTATCCACTTCACATTATCTGGCTATTCCCTCATAATGACTTTATGTGAGATCTGGACCTCTAGGTCTTCTTTGGTAGCATCTTTCACTTCCTGTAGCTTTTCGGCAATGATAGGTAGTTGAGTCACAACCTATAACACTTCTAACTTTCCTTCCAGCAAATCTTATTTGCATTCTGTTAAGTTCTGTTGCATTTATGGATCATGCCAGTACCAGCAAAACATGGCTCTACAGAGTAAAGTGAGCAAAGGAAAATGTAGCCAATTGCAAAACAACAGGCTCAGGAACTGATGAATACATACCTTTAATGATGTGGAAATCTTTAAAATACAAAGCACTTGTAAAAGCCTTATATTGCTACAGAACATACAGCAATATTCTGAAATGCAATCTTTGCACAACTACATTGAGCAAAACATAAAATCAGCAAGCTTTCATGTCTCTAGTGGCACATCTTTGGGTAGTAGAAACAGAACTGCCACCTCAAGCATGCACACACTTATCTGTCTATATCTATTGATGTAGATAGCTATGTGTGTGTGTGTGTGTGTGTGTGTGTGTGTGTGTGTGTGTGTGTGTGTGTGTGTGTGTGTGTGAATTGATTCACCTGATAGTCACACAATGAATCATTTCACACGATCATACATGTTGAGACTGCAAAACAGGCATACTACTGCATTTAAAACATGCAACATATAAAAATATTAAATGCATTCGTATATTAAAAAAATGTAACCACAGCATTTTAAAGCATGAAACATAAATAAATATGGCAAATGCTTTAATAAGACATTAAATAAACAATAAATACCATGCATACATGTAAAACAATTTTAAATATTCAACTACTGTTTCAGTCCTCTGTATTTTAAAACTGGTTTTAAAAACATAACACTATTTGTACCAGGTGCTGTAGAGGCATTTAGCCTCATATCCAGGATTATTCTGTGAATTATATATATATATATATATATAGTTTGTTTGTATCTTTCAGCTTTTCTCGGTTAGGGGTCGCCACAGCGGAACTCCGGTCCGCTAATGATTGGCAGTTGATTTTTACGTACCGGCTTGCCAGGCCTGACGCACAACCTTCAACGAAGGTACGCCCATTCACACATGTCTCCATGCAGAAGATGCTCAAGCTGAGAATCGAACCGGACAGCGTCTTACTGTGAGGCGACAATGCTACCGCAGCACCACCGCCACTATATTTTAATCAATTAGTCCCTATAATGTGAAATAATATATTTAAATTGTTGAAATTTCAGACTTATTATAAAGTAGACTAGTTCTGAAATAATTCTAATATCAGAGAAATGCTTTAATATATATATTTTTATTTTCTATTAATTTTACCCACGTAAAACACTGAACATCCTGTGTAAGTAGCCATGCGGCTTTGGGTTTGTATGGCATTTTTAGTATCTTGCAATATGTTTTGCAATATTCTAAGGATTTTACAAGTGTTTCAAACATTGTTCCCTTAATCTATCCATTCAATAACATTATTAATTGACTGTCTATTGCTTGTAGCTCCCCAGAATACAATGCCATCAATATTGTTAGTGACACCTTCCAGCCTATTAGTCATGTTTGGTTTAGCATACTGAAATGCTTCTTATGTTTTTTAACTACCATTATTGAATTATCCCATGTGACACAGGCAAACATAAATTAATAAAAAAGTAAGCAATCCATATTATCAAGTTCACATTTACACATTACACATCACATATATTCTTCTATACAGTATAATCAATCCAACTTACATAAATTGTTTAAGTCCTGCCTTTTCTTAAACTTCACTCTTCTGAACTACTTATAATGCTGACAAAGTCCTGAAAGGTAGGCTTAGAAACCCATAACTATCTAAAGAAATTTGAGTTTGCTTCAACATGTTTGATTTGCCAAAATATATTTATTTTTCTTTTCTGTTTTTTTTTTTTTTTTTTTTTTTTTTTTTTACATATTGGTTACTGGGGTAGAGCACCTATTATAGCTTGACCAATCACAGGCTTAGCCTGGGTTACATTCAAAATAGTAGCAACAAAAATGTAACTATTACAACTAATAATGAAACACAATAGAAAAGAGATAGATAATATGTATACTAGTCACAAAAAGAGAGATGCTGTGTGCAAAATCACTAGTTTATGTCTAACAGTGGAGATGTTTGACATAGTGGAAACTACTTCTTGAGCAGTCTATAAATTCTTTATCAATCTGTTGAGGTCTTGTGGATCAATCCTAATCTTTTCTTGTTTCGGCACAGTTACTATATGATTGGCTCATTCTGTAATGCTATTACTCTTAGTGACTCCATACTCTTTTTAGTTCATATACTCTTCTAATTACATGTCATAGTCACTCTTTCTAGAGAATTAGTGATTGGCACAGTTTCAGAGAATAGCATAATGAGATATGTTGTCTTTAAACATCCTAGACACTCAAATAGACCAGTGTAACTTTTTAATACAGCACTGCCATTCTTTGCCTTTGTCTCAGCATGCTGCATTTTATTGCTGTGCATTTGTGATGAGGTAATGACTATGGATATATGTTCCCGCTTTCTTTATCTATAGTGGGTGCATTAAAAATGCAGTCTATTCTTTGAGTTCTGCATGTTACAGAAATATTTGACAGACCTTGTGTTACTTTTGCCCTACCATTGCAGAAGCAATTGCCTTGACTGTTCAGTCAATTGAGCTGGCATCCTTTACAAATGTATTATTTGATTTCTTACTCATTCTAACAGCACTGTGTCATAGAAACTGTAAACACTTTTCCAGTTACCTTAAGAGGCACATTTTAACTGTAAACAGAATTTCTACCAGTTTGACTTACAGCACTATCATCCTTTTTTATCAGAACACCACAAACTCTATTTTAGTCACACAAATACTTTGCCCAATATATATGATTGCATTAACTATGCTTGCAATGTTGCAACCTGAAACAGTAGCTTGAAAATCTTGTTTTTGCCCAAATATGTCCCAGTGGTTTTAGCTTGTGCATAGAGGTAAATAGTAGCTTACATGCAGACCTACTCAGCTTGCAGTTTAAACACGTTAAATGCAGACAACATTATACTGCAATTTTATTGGTGTCTAATTTAAACACAATTGCTTTGACACTTTTCCATTGTTTCAGTGATTAAACTTCATTTTCAACAGAGCTGAAGTAGGCCATTCTCTGCTGTCCACCAAATCCCCTAGATATGCATTCATCTGTGATCATGTGATACAGCACTATAGAACATGTACTATTGTGACTAGTAGCATGACAGCTATATAGAATATGGTCACCTATATAAATAATATAGCAATGAAAGAAAGAGCTGTGCAGGTATACCAAATAGTCCAACGAAACTCAAACAAAGTAAATCCACCAGGAAAGGAAGCAATAGAATCCAAACTCAAGACTGTTTTAGTGCTTTCACTCACTTTATTAAGAAGCTCAGTTTTAATAAAATGAGTGAAAGCGCTAAAACAGTCTTGAGTTTGGATTCTATTCCTTCCTTTCCTGGTGGATTTACTTTGTTTGAGCTGTGCAAGTATGTCGTAAACCAGCTTTAGGGACAAATCAAGGAATACACACAGAATGTGTACTTGCCAGCAGGTATGTATAGGGTTCAAAATGCAGCCTTGCAGCCATAATTTGTCATACTGTGGACGGAATACGTTTAGAGGTATATGACTTCTGTACTTGTCGCCATAGTGAAATACATGAATTCAACAGGCATGTACAGGGACAGGTACAACAGGCATGTTCAGGGACAGCTAGTGCTCATATCATAGGCAAGCATGTTGTTAGCATCATCTAAAATCTTAAAACACATACAAACATGCATATTCATGCTGTTTTGTCTTTTGCAATGTGAATACCAGTGGAAGAGTACACATCCTTAGGAAAGTAAAGAAACCACAGCTTGCTATACACTTTCAGCATACCGCATGCCTCTATGGATACATTTTTGATCCAAATGCTGCTACTATTTCTCCCCAATAATGCTGCCTAAGTATGTGCTATATCTTTACAAAGCTGCATGACACAGCCTAGAACATGGTGGCAACACTTGCCCAGGAATTTGCAAGTTTATGCTTATCTGTATAGCACAAGGGCAAATGATGTCAGGAGCATGCATGCCTAGGAATTGATATATTTTGCTGTGATGTGCCAGCTATTTAAGACATAACCCACTGCCTATGCTCACCTCTAACAGCTTGTGCTGAATACATCCATTCTGCATTAAATCTTAGGTAGTTGTTCTGCTTAAATCACTTTGTAGCTTGATTTAGAAGCCACCATCCTGTTCTTCATGAACATGACTATTTTCTGGAGATATTCAGGAGTATGGCAGCTTCTGATAGTATCTGCCAGAAAGCACCTACATGGTACATAAATTATAAAATGATAGTGCTTTATTTCCTTCATGACTATTTCAGAAATTGTCTATAGGGCCCTATGTCATGGAGAATTTAAGAAAATGAATTCCTGGTATGACATGGCTGAGGAGTTTTTCTCAGTGATAGACATCACCAGGGTGTTAGAATAGTGCAGGTATCATTTTGGTAACCTGCAGGTCAGGAATTCTTTTGACATCTGTGTTGCATTGAAAGCAGGAGGTAGACACAAATGCCTCAAATACTCTAGTAAGAATTTGTTATCATTGTTTTTGTATTTCATGCCTTCACATTCATTGTCTTATAGGTTTCAGACTATTGCTACCACTTCCAAGTACATATCAAGCTCTTCAAAACAATCAAGCCTGCTACTGGGGGAATTTTTGATGCCAGTTGGGAGTGGCAGTGATCACAATTCAAGCAATATGTCTCCATCATTGTGTATGTGTCTTGGCAAGACCCTTTGCTGGGGTAGGGACACAATGCATCATGTAACAGTGACTGGATATTGTCTACTGTATCCCCACATATACCTGTGACATATTAACTTTATGTTCCTTAGTCTATGTGCAGGGGAAGCACATTTGTCTGGTTGTCATGCAGATCATGGGAAATACATGAGGACTATTGCTTTTTTTATATAGCATTTCACCTCATAGTTATGGTTCCCTGATGTTCTATTTCTCTTTCATGACCAGAATGTTGCCTACCACAGGAAATAGAAGAGTCTTGTACCTAGCCAAGCTTCAGTCTTTCACAAGGGCTGACATGAATGTTAAATTATTCAGAACAGTATTAAGATAGATTTATTAATAACTACTTTCCCATTTTGTCTCCAACTGCAGGTTTGGATGATAGCTTTGCTCTATAGGCAACTGAAATGTGCCCATCCCTACTGATTGTGACTAACTGTCATAAGAGTGATGAAACCGAGAGTGCCTTGCCAGAAGAGATTTCTGGCTTACCACCAGCATGTAGCTCACCTGAATTTACTGAGGTGGCTGAATCAAAGCTGGAATAGCTGAAGAGGATTTAGCAATGAGCAGATACTTTGCCCTTATGGAGAGCCTCCCAGAGTATATTTGCTTGACTGCATGGGCCCTATCATCAACCCATCGGGGAAGGGTATGACCTAATACACTAGCCACACTGATGTGGGTCTGGATCTCTCTAATATCCATCTAGGATAGGGATAACATGGAAGCTGCTCATAGTCAAGCCTATCCACAGCTATGTGTGTTCCCTTTTTCTTATGTCCTGCTCATACACTATGTGTTATACAGCCCTTTTCATTACCATATGTCTAGTCTCTATTTTTCCTTATCTTGCAAATGTCATCATATCCTGTAGTGTGACGTCTACCTCTGTTTCTGCTGTTCTCTTTTTTGTTTATCATATCCCCACAAAAATGTTTCCCTTTATTCCCCATTCTGCACACTCCTATATGTTGTCTTTATGTGCGACCCTGTGATTGCTCCTCTACTTATCCTACCTGCTTTTATACCCCTTTCCATCCATGTTATAAGCTCAACAGGTGTCCACACACGTTGACAACATAGCAATGCTCCTGTGTAACCTAAAGCACTGCTAGCTGGCTATAAGCACTGCATGTTTTCATATGGACATTCATTGTCTCCCTGTGTCTCTGCACAATGCCATTTAGCAGAAGAGTAGCTCATTTCTGTCAGTCTCACTCTTTATGTTTCACTGAAATCATTGTTCTTTTTTTGGAAGATTTTAAGGACATTTTTTCAGTTCTCCTCTGACATCTATTCTTTTATTATCTTACTGCTTATGTGACTATAACTTCAGATATGAGCCACCACCTTAGTTTTTTTTTTTGTACACAGTACTCATTTAAATTAAAGCTAAAGCAGATTTTTAGTATACATTTATTAAAATATAATTTTAAGATTGTGTTTATGGTTGTTGTTGTTTTAGGTAAATCAATAAAAGTATGTTACAAAAAGAAAAAAGGGAAATAATGAGGCAGGAGCTGTTCTGCATAATTCATTAAAAAGCGAAGAGAGATGACACATACAAATACTAGAATTCATACGGAGTGGGCTGTCATCACTCACCCAAGTTGTCACATGACTGATGGGGGTAGTCCACAATGCTCTAATCTAAGGCATATAAGAATGAACTATTTGACTCAGTATAAACTCCTCCTAATTGAATTAGTTTATATAGCCAAAATTACGAGACTGTGCAGTCAGCCTGACATATAAACAATTTGCACATTCTTTTCTCATATTCTTCTCAGTGAAATAAACACCTAGCAAAAAATAAATAAATAAATAAATAATTAACAAAAATAAACAAAAGTAAAATTCCTGTTAGCATTCCCACAAAAAAGTTGACAGAATCTGAATAATACAGAGAACCATAACTGGGTTTCTGATCATAACAAGAAATTCATGTCAAGAATCTTACCTTGACAGTGAAGCTTGAGAAGTGAGTCTCATATCCATTTTGAGAACACACAATATATTGGTTAGAATTCTTTATAATACATGGAGATTTGCTGGCCAATTGGAAAAAAAAAACAGTTACAAAGAAAAAAAATAAGTGTAGATGTATAGATGTCTGTGTGGCAGCACTTAGTGTGTTACTTTCAAAGCTGTAACGCACTAAGTGCTGCCACACATACAGTGGCAAGAAGTACACTTCTCATCAGCCAATTTCTCCAAAAGCTGACAGTCACTTCTCTGTGATGCACTTTTTCTCTTGTCTGTATGTAACAACATGAAGTTTGTCACATCTTATAAAGCAGTTAGGTTTCTGTGATTTATTTCTGTGATAGATGATGTATATACCTCTCCACTACACTAGGTAAGAACTTGCAAAGGTACATAACATGGATTATGATGAGAGCTCTGATCATAACAAACTTGTCATGTGTTTAAGATATGAATGTCAAGAAACTAACCTGAAGAACAAAACAAAATGAAGATCAAGAAGTGACCTTTGTCATCCATGATGAGAACACAGTAATTATCTTTTTATGATCAAAGAGACCTATCTTAACTTTTTTAGTAAATTGAGGTTTAACTGTCCTAATGACCTGATAGTCAGAGGAAAAAAGTGTAGTCATGAGAGAATACCACAGCCTTAAAAGCCATGAAATATTCAGATCTGCCACACAATTAAATAGCAAAAGCTAATTGTACCTCTGATGGATTTAGAGACACTTCATTCTGCCTTTTTTATGTGTGGCAGTAAGAAAACATCTACAGCTTTCAAAGCTGTTTTAGCTTCTTGTCACTGTTGTGTGGTCACTGTGGTTAGAGTAGGGCAAAAGAATAACAGTTCTGAAAGACATCGCTCCAATATAAGAGAGGCGCATAGCAAGCTTGTTTTTTTTTTGTTTCAGACTATAATCAATGTGATCTTTGTGCAATAGCTTTTTCCATCTGACTTCATGTGACATTAAAACATTCTGTAATATCCTCCACAAAAACATAACACATCAAGGATTTATAAATTGCTTTTCTTTATTATACATGAGTCCTGTCAAATGTTGGATCATATCACCTCTTGCTGTATGAGTTCCAAACTACGAATCACTTGTATATTAATACCTGTTTCACAGCAACTTCTCAACAGTTCCAGAGTGAATGGCATATACTTTGCCATCCAATTATTGATAATTTCAATTCAAGCCATTTCCACTGCAATTTTTATTTATAACACTTTTGGATATTTTATTCAAGCACTCCTCATTGAGGGGTATAAGATTTATCTTTTGTTTAATCTCCTGATGCATAAGGAACCTCTTGTACTGACAGAGCTGGGATATCTACTTAAAACCTTTTGTCATTCAGTTTCAAGAAAAGAACTATGTAAGTTCACAGTTTTGAGCTAGATATCTAAAATAGGTAGTAATACTTCATATGGCTAAACAACATGCTAATTTTTCAGCATGTTACATTCAGTGGGGCCAAAGTGTTTGCAGTATCCCATAAGGAAGGGCAGACTCTAACTAAAGACGTATAGACAGGAGCAATGTATAGAAAAAAATTAAGCATATTTGGCTTTCCCATGTTACATCCCTTCAGAGGATATGTGCTGATTAGAACATTTCCCCAATGAAAGTTTTCCAGTTTATTTAGTTATATAGTTTAATTAATAGTATTATATTTAAGTTTTTTTATTTCCATCTTTGGCTGAAATGCAAAAATAAAAACTGAAGTTAAAATACAAAATCATGAAATGCAATTGAAACTAAACAAATGTTGGTTACTTTGCTAATATTCCTTCCCTGTTGTTTGCCATATATGATACATTGGAGTTATCAGGCATGGAGATGTATTCTCTTAATCTCAAAGTTTTATTAATATTCCTTCCTTGTCACATATTGCAAATGATGTATTTGAATAAGAGCACATGACAGTTTGCTCTTCTGAAAGCGTGAAAAAGGAAAAAAAATAATTCATACATCAGTTCATTTATTCAATCATTCATTCAGTCATTCTCAAATGCCAACTTCACACATTTTAGGGTTAAAAGGAAAATGGAGACTGTCCTGCAACTCAATGGGTTCATGATTAAGGCAATTATGCACTTCTTAAGAGGCACTTACACCCACATGCGCAGACATGCCCCCTCATACACACACACACACACACACACACACACACACACACACACACACACACACACACACACACACACACACACACACACACACACACACACACGCACGCACACACACACACACACACACACACACACACACACACACGCACACACACACACACACGCACACACGCACACACACACACACACACACACACACACACACACACACGCACACACACACACACACACGCACGCACACACACACACACACACACACACACACACACACACACACACACACACACACACACACACACACACACACGCACGCACGCACACACACACACACACACACACACGCACACACACACACACACACACACACACACACACACACACACACACACACAGACACGCACGCACATACATGCACACCCTAACTGGCCCTGTCTCCTTCTCTATTCAGAAATGAGAATATAGGTTTTTTATATTTTAAATTGCCAGATGTTAAAAGACTGGTTTATTGGTTGATGACAAAAGTATGAGCTGCGGAGAGAGATAATGACTTTTTGAAAGATTAATTTACATCAGCTAATGGCATGAGCAACCTGCTTATTCTAAAGGCAGGGGTACCCTTTTTGCAGTGTCATACCACTTAGAATGTAACAGCATGACACTGCAAAAGTGTGCAGTTGCTGTTAAAATAAGCAGGCTTTGGAAAGTATCAGGAGGGTTAAGTAAACATTGCATCATTTGTCATACAGACATTCATAAGCTGATGACTTGCTGTTCTACTTTGTTTCAAGTATTTTGTTTCAACCAGAAAAACTTTTTCAGTTAGATTCATGCTTAATGTTTAGCTCATGTTATAATGAAGACAAACCTGTGCATTTTTTTACAACTTGACTGACTTCACTTTTTGGTCCAAAGTTGATATTTTACCAACTTGCTGAGAGGCAAGTGAACAGGGGGTTTAAGAAATCAAGAATGCTTTTCTTGCTGTAGTTCAGGGCAGAGAATGTAATCAAACTACATTTAGTATTCAGAGGTAAGCCCATGCTACAAATATATCTTTATAGAAAGACGGTCATTGGTCCAACAGCAACACCAACCCTTTATGGCCATACTATAATGATGGATATAACCATGATCTGTGGCTTTGGGAAGAGCATCTGTCTTCGTAATGGTCAGTCATTTATGACTAACATCTAGGCATGAGTGGCGTTTCCATCTTCCCTGTTATTGATGCATTTAACTGAATATATATAAAAAAGCCAAATCAATTGTGTGTTCCTTTATATATATATATATATATATATATATATATATCAGTATAGATATAGATAGATAGATATAGGTATATACATTGAATATAGGTATACAGATATATAGATATATTAAATTTACTTTTTCTTCCTGGAAGTGGGGATAGAGAAAAAAGAGATTGTTGTGAAACATGATATAAAATATGTCACAAGAGTTACAGTAATATATTTTGAAAAAAAGATTGTTGTTTGCTTGCATTCACTTTACCCTAGTAGAGTAAATCATTTTGATGATGCTAAATGACCAGGGATGGGAAAGCCAATTAACCCAGTAGTGCCAGAGAAGATTATCACACTGACATATTCTGTTAGCAAGCCAGAGGTGAGTAGTAAAGAAAAAAAATATTCATAATATAGGACCATTTTCAAAAATGATAAACCACTTAGGCACAAACACCTCATTGTTAAAAAGATGTAAGCAGAAAAAAATCAGAAAAAAATGTGAATGTTGTATGCAGAATTAAAAGGTTTATTCAGTGTTGATAGTGAGCACATGTCTACAAATCTGAAACTTCCTGTATTTATATTAACTGCAGATAACAAATTTTAACTTCCAACTGTTGTCCAGAACTGAAAGTGAAATGTATAAGGCCACAGATAAGGATAGCTTGGTCCACTTATTCTCTCCATAATTCTACTTAATTGTCAGATGAACTACTTTTTATTGTTAATTCATAATATTTTGCTTTTCCTATATGCTAGTAGATCTGAATTATGCTCTTCTCACCTACCCACCCACCCATTCTGCCATCTACCCATTTTCTAAACTATTTTTACACTCAGGTCTGTGATCATAGTAGATTAAGCAGGACAGACCAAACTTACCTGTTCCCAAAATGGTTTCCACCCTATTTTATCCTTCAGGTATTCCCAATCAAGTTAAGATTTATAATCCTTCTACTGTGTCCTGGGTTTGCATGGAGAGCCTCTTTGAGTGCACTATGCCTGGTATATCTCCTACAGGAGGCATGTAATGGGAATCCTCACTATGCATTCATACAACTTCAGCTGGATACTCTCCAACATAAGGAGCGATGCTTCTATCCCAAGATGATCCCAGGATGCAGCACTTTTCATTCTGCCATTGACGGTCAGCCCAGATACCATGCAAAAGAACTTCATTTATACTACTGTTTCTTGCAATCTCATTCTTTCTGCTGCTTCCCAAAGTTTGTGACAATAGGGATACAGACTGATTAGTAAACTGAGGCCTTCATTCTGTGATGTAGCTCTGACTTCAGTAATACAGACCAATGTAATGTCTGCTTTACTTTGGAAGCTGCACCCTTCCACTGGTCCAGCTCCCAGTTATCTATACCCTCACTCATGGACAGGGATCAAAGATAAATAAAATCTACCATACAATGTGGATTCTTTGCCCTTGTGTATAGAAAACAATCTACTCTTTTGTCAGAGAGAACCAGGATCTCTAATTTGGATGTGAACAGTTTACATGGCAGTCAGTTGAGGTCAAGATGATAGCATAATCTGCAAAGAGCAATGTTGCAGTATTCATGTCTTCAAAATGGGTACTCATGAAATCTTTGATGCACTTTGGTATCTTGTCTTGGGAAATCATGGAAAGGATAGAAGGCATGACTCATCCTTAGTCCTACCCCTAAGATGAACATACTGAATTAATAATAAGAACATGCTCACAACTCTTGCTCAGCAAATGTGGAAATCCTATGTAACTTAAAAGTGACCCTAGAACCTTGTACTCATGTTGAAGCTCCCACTCATTATTTGGAACAGAGCGAATTGCATTCACCAGTTCCATAAAGCACATGTAGACTGTATTGGAAAATCCTCAGGTATCTGCTAATTCCCATATTATCTCAATATGTATCAAATACAAACCTTTCAATTCTACAGGAAAATTTATTTCATCAGGGATACTGTCTTCTGGAGAGACCAGTTTGATAAAAGACTTCAAAGAGGTTACTCATCACTCACTGTTTCTATACGTTGTATAATCACTAATATTGCAAACTCCCAGGCATCAGATGATGTCAGAGTGGAGCAATATATTTGCAGAATTTAAGGACTGTATTTGCTTTCAAGAGTTCATGCTTTTGAAAATAAAGTATGAGTCTCAATGGAAAATGATTAATGTGCAACCAGTAGGAATTTTCTCACTTTAAGGGAATTTATAAGCAGACTGTATGTTCTGGATCCATTAATTCCACTCATTCCATACTGGAAAAGAAACCTGAAAAGGTACATAATGCTGTTTTCCTGCATGTCACTTGGGAAGAAGCCTTAGAGGTATTTAACTGTTTCGCATTTTTGGAGAAGATAATGATAAACATAGCACAAGAGGCCAGTTCAAGAATGATAGTGATCATTGAAGAATTGGTCATTTATTTTGCATTTATTCTTTACAAGAGCATGAGGTCCTAAAGAGAATATGCACAGCTCATGTTAGAGAGCTGACAGACATAGACCATGAATTTGACAAGATGAATGATTCACTAATGAGAAATATAATAAAATGTGATAAAATAAATAATGAAACAAAAGGAAAATTTTTAAGGGAAGAAGTCCTAATCTTATCAAATCCTCTGGATACATGCAGTGCACGTTAAAGAATAAGTATATCATTAAACTAATTAACCAAGGAAATGGTAGTGTATAATGTAAAATATGAGTCAAACAAAAAACTAGAAATAAGAAATAAAGTATGAGCATATTATAAAAGTAACTTACATGAGAAAGAAAGATCTTTAACAGTGCACTACAGCAGCAAAAGACACCAGAGAAAATAATGTGGAATTAAAATTTAAAGATAAATAGCAGTTATCACTACATGCAAGACAGAAGTTGCTGCCATCCTTCTAATAAGGTTTGCAGAATTTGTGATTGGAATGAGAAGTTTTTCCAACATCTATAAACTGAAAGACAAAAGTATTCAAACAAACGTCCATGTTGTTGAAATATTAAATGAGCTGTTTATTCTGACTTCTGAAAAGAAAAATTGTTGGCCCTCTGATGCCTGAAAATGTCTCAGCAATGCTGAGGCAAGTGCAAGTTAGGCTGCTGGCAAGAAATACTGAGACACAAAAAAAAAATGCTAAATTTAAGTCAGATGTATCAGAAAAATATTCCCCGGGATTCATGAAGCTCGGCGCAAGGCCGGCATAAGGCCTGCGCCGGCGGTGCATGGAATAGCCGGCGCAGTAGCGCCATATACATATTAATGAGAGTGCACCGGAATCACAGACACGTGCGTAGTGTACGTGAGCGAGCCCAGGTAGGATGCGTCAGGAGGCGTGTCTAAGCCGGCATGAGGTGAGCAACCTAATGTGCTGACAGCCACAGTCTGCCCACAATAGTAATGGCAGCAGCCAGGTCCTGTGCAGAATGAAACGCATGTACAGTATGCAACATAGTCCCCGTCCCAAATTAACGGAGAAGCAAATAGAAGCCACGAAGGCATAAGTGTACCCGCCCAAGGAGCAAAGGATACGATAAGACCGCTGCTCGTCCCGCAATGCACCGCCAGTGTTTACACTCAGAGAAGGTGTACAGCCGCATGTCAGCGCCGCACCGACATAGGAGCAGCGACTAAGGTCACCACCTGTCCCACTTTGGTTGTGGCAGTCTCTCCATGGCCAGTTGTGTCCCTAAAAACGATAGAAATGGCTGATGTGCTACGATTGTAGGACACAATGATATCCCGTATTTAATGTAATGGTAGCATGAATTGGTTATTTCTGTAACAGAAATACCTAAATGACACAAGAAACAGAATAAGCAAGCAAATTGCCACAACAATAAGCATATTATTTAGGCAAACAAGTGAAGTTCTATGCTATATAGTGACCGCTTGTATGTATCGGCCTGTAAAGTCAGATGTGAGTCCCGAAATATCCCAGATCGAAACTGGAAAAGGTGGAAACCCCAGTAGCGACATGGGCATGGTCACCAGGGTTACCTGCTGTCCCAATGTGCCATGGACAGTCCCTGATTGGACAGTCGTGTCCCTGCAACAATCGTAAAAGTGGAAAATGACCTCCGATCCCCTGCCACGCAAATTCCCGCAATATACATGTAATAGTAGCATAAAACATATACATTACGATATGAAACACAGACATGGCATAAGAAAATAAATAAGGAACCCAAATGCTTACAGAATAAGCTTATAGTATGGCAAACAAGTGAAGATCTGTCAACCGCACTAGCCGTGGGTATGTGTAGTCCTGCAAATCCCGGTTTCCACATAACATGCCCCACTATGGGCACTGGAAAAGGTGCCAACCATAATGGTCACAAGCAGTAGTGAGAGTACATAGCCGGGTAGCTGTGTTCACATAACAACAGTAAGGAAGCAAGATACCTCAAACACAGGCAAACATGTGCATAGCAACATATCCCACACCCAGCAACGACTCTGTTGCATACACTGGATGGCGATGATGAAGTGTAATATCCAGAAGCAGAACCCATGCATTCGGATGTACTACACAATAGCCTCATTGTACATGTCAGTCCCACCCATGTATACCTCTGCACCCAAACCTGCTAGCATCCGTGTGCAGCTATACAACCACACACAATGTGCATACCTGAACTGTGGTAAGATGTTTGTGTTAGGCAATGCCACGCGGGCAAATACGTACTCCACATGTCACCAACCCACCGCAGGTACAGATATGTAAATGGCTGCATGTGAATGTGTCAGCAGAATGTGTACATCCCGCATGTAGTATGTACCCATCCAAACCATCTAGGTTTGTATACGACACGGTGCACATAACTGTACACATGTGGACAAGTCGGGTCGTTGGACCACCGCGATCGATGATTATCTATGCAGTGAAGTCGATCACATATAGCGGAACAGGTGCCTACCAAACAGGACGTCCCTAACAGGGTGCTACAGGCAAAGAAGGGGAAGCTGGGACATCACATGTGGAGATTAGCGTAGCTGGACGGACAAATACACACGGTCAAGGTAAAGGACGGAACAACATGCATATGGCCGGATGGATGTTGTTCGAAAAATATAGAATCACATATGAAGTTCCAGTTTACACTCAAATACTATATAATGCATTGAATTGTACCGCATAATATGGCAGTAGAACTAAGCCTGCATGTAATTGGTGAAGCTAAGCTGTACTGTGATGGAATTCTGAACCTGGCAGTAAGCAGTACAGCAGGCTCATGTCTGTCATCATTAATTATTTGCTGGGTTACAGAACAATAAATGTATGTACATGCATAACAGCACTCCTTCCCCAGAGGAGGATGGCCTTGTGAGCTCTATCGAAGATAGCAGTACAACTCCTTACCAGAGAGACAAAGCAACGATTAAGAAATTAACTGTCCACTGTATCGTAACAGTCTAGGGTCCTTGAAACAGCTACAATCACAAAAGGATACTGTAATGTACAAGGTGCCTTGCAAGGCTGTGTTATTCCCATGGGAAAACATTTTAAAAGCACGACCCCAGCACCCACGCATGTATAGACTATTGCGGACCATAGTGATGGAAATGCCCTGTGACCGACCACGACAGTAAGGTGGGCAAAAGCTGATTGTAAACACTATATAAAGAAACTGCTTACTGTAAAGAGTCAGACAAAACTCTCATACTTGGACTGTATATTATTTAGCCTGCCTGTGTACACTACTAAAACTTTCCGAACCCGAGCCTCCTGTGTTATCGGCTGTCACTTAGAAAAGCCTACTGATAACTACAGTCTGGTTGTAACAACTTATTTCACATTGTGATCCTTGTAATCCGAATTCCCTTGGTAAGTTACAGGTCAGAGTACATGGCTGGTTAGACATGTACGCTGGAGAATATGCATAAATGGTTCTTCTTGAATGAAAAGACCTCCGACTGAATTGTTGTGTGTAAAGAGGCTGTTTACTGTCTGATCTGTGGCTGAAAAGCGGGAAACTGGATCCCAAGAAGAAAACGTGCAGCCTTAAACAGGAGGCCCAGGTAAGGAGTGTCTGCCTTTTTGTGTCTATTGTAGATCAGGGACCAGACTACATTGTGTTTCTGTTAACAGTAGTGATATCGGGTCAAGACCTACCCACATACTGTTAAATCTGAACATAGGTCAGGGGAACACACAGCAGAGTAAATAGTGATTGTAGACACTACAGTGGATACAGGGAAGGAGACACCACGTGGTATGACAGAAGGGTACGTAGCAGTCGTGGTAGAGGATATGGGAGATTATTGAAGCAACAGATCATGTGATCCGCTTGACGGGTGACGGAAGAATATGCAATCGCAGAGAGCACATAATGTGAGTTACGCAGCAAAATGGGGTAATAAATATGACATTGATGGTATATTACGCAAAATATCGTTACTGAAACATTGTAATCCCTGAAAATTTGATGCATATGTTCCAAGGTAAACACCTGTTCCACCCTGAGAGGGATAGTCCCTCTCTGGCCAGCCGTGTCCTGTAAACAAACCGAACAATGTCAAATGTCCTGATATCTCAGGACAAACATTTCCCAGATATATATCAAAATGGTAGCATAAAACAGTAAATTTGTATGTGGAACAGCAAAATATAATAATAAACAGAATAAGCAACTGAAATGCTACAACAATTGGTCGCCTCCTGGCAAAACGTGAATTCCTGTCCTATGTACTGGCCGTGGGTATGCATTCTCCAGGCAAATTACACGCTCCAACACTAATGTCCCACATTGTGCATTGAAAAGGTGGCAGCCCTAAGATGTGCAGGCGACAAAACAGCGACAATTGGGTATCCGCCATGCACATCGGTGGACTGAGGTAGTGTAATCAAGGGAATAGAACACTACAAATGGCTAAGCATCATAATGCACACAGAGAAGATCATAATACAGTAGTACCGATAGCCCCCACAACCCCTACCACCTCCGATACCACATCCAGGATATTAAGCGGAGGGCAGGCTAGTCCCCACACGCTATCCTGTGGCAACAGAGGTAGCACAACGAACAAATGTAATAGAAGCTATTGAAACCACATCCCAAACACGTAACATACCTAGGGACACCCGAGTAAGAACACAGTACTAAAACAGAGTGAGGATATCTGTCAATTAATTGAAGTACCGAACCCTCATGCAGGACAGGAAGGCCAGGACCCAACCCCCGTGAGCGATAGACCGTGGACACCAGAAGATATCTGTAAAGTCATAGAGGGAATTCCCATCCACAAAGTAATCGCTATTCACCATGCAATACCCCTGTATCTCCTGATCGGAAACCAAAAGGGGAATGGCGGATGGTACAGTATGTACAAGCTGTAAATCATGTAAGAATACTTAGGGTAGCGTTGGTGCCAGACCCACACACTATATTCAATGCTATGAACATGCCACAGAAGTATCTTACCGTGGTACATATAAGCTATGCTTACTTTGCAATACCTATACATCCACATAGTCCGTATTGCTTTGCATGTACAGTCAGGGTGACAGATACAGCCATACCCGCTATCGCTGGGCTACTGTGAAAGTACAACGATATTCTCACAGGGATGGCTAGCTACATTCCGTGTTAACTCCACCCGGGCCAGTCAAGTTCTACTTTATTTGATGATATTCTGCTTATGCGGCCCCTACCCAGCAGCAATGTATGGAAGATACAATAGCATTATTGAGATAATCAGCAGAACAGGGACATAAAGTAAGCAAGCATAAATTGCAACTACAGAGAATACAGGTCAAGTACCTGGCATATCTGGTATCCAAGTAGGGTAGAACATCACATGACGATAGGAAGGTAGCAATATAATAAGCACCCAAGCCAACTAACAAGAAGGGAATGATGTCCTGTCTGGGCCGACTAACACTTGTTAAATCTGGATACCAAACAATGCTGTGGAATCCGCTGTATTGTTTGCCTTAACCTTTAATACACCTATGGCAGCACAACACATAGTACAATCGGATTACAGTAGCAGAAACAGCGCTCTGCAGACTAGAACGATTGATAGCCTCAACAGCTGTAGTAGGTCTCGTGAATAATCATAACACATGTTGTCAGACCGTAGATTGTAAGCGGAGATATATGACGCCAGTCTTGATGCAACAGCAGGGAAGTAAGCAACGCTAAATAGCTGACTACTCATTGCAGTTGGACACTGTGGCATGGTCAGTGCCACATTGTGTACAGGCAGTTGTTGTAGCACCCATGGCAGTACAGGCCCCGCCGTAATGTTACTAGACCACCCTCTCACTGTGAGAATGTCTCATGCAGTTGCGATCAATCTGCTGCAAGAGAAGATAGCATTCCTGACCCGTGCTAGACATTTGTCATGTTTGACCATACCACTGAGTCAACCTCACATGGTGATTGAACGCTGTACAACATTAAAGCTATCAACGCCACGCCCGACACCTGTGTATGGCACACCACACAGTCGCCTATACGAAATGGATTAAATAACTACACACAGACATGATAACACTGATATACCCTTAGATGATGCAGAGGTGACAGTTAATGTGTACGGATCATGTAGACAGAGTCCTACAGGAACGAATGAAGTAGTTTATGCAGTAGTTATTGATAATGACATTGTAGACGGCCAAACCCTGCAGCATAACGTGTCTGCTCAAGCAGCAGAATAGATAGCTTTAACACGCGCTTGTACTGTAGCGAAAACTGATGTGTGGACATATGTCCCGATAGTCATTCTGTTGTCTGTGCAGTGCATGTTTATGAGCAGCAGTGGAAGAATAGGGGAATGATAACATCCACCGCTAAACCGATTAATCATGCGATACGAACCTGAATGCATTAGACTACATGCAGTTACCCACTGAAGTAGGTAATTGTAAATGTGCAGGGCATAGAAAGCAACAGGATAACAGTAGGAAAGTTGAGGCATGAGCTAATGCACCTGCAAAACAAGCAGCGTCACAGTTGGAAAGTGTCTGTGTGAATGAGGAATGACAAACCTCAGACAGTTTAGATGTAGAAACTGTACAAACAATGCAAACAGCAACTACGAAAAGCAGAAAAGCCGACGTGGTTATGACGAGGAGCAATCCTTGAACACGGACTGCACATATCCACAGTGAGAAAGCCAAGATTAACGACTAATATATTCATATATGCGGCTTTGTGGAGCCATGGGTAGAGACATGTCTCAACAGGGGACGGCACATTTGGTGAACAGAATACCCCTAACATACCGATCTACGAACCATATACAAACCTCATGAGCTGCGTGTCATGATTGCCATAGATATCATGCACAGGAGTATTTAAACCGAAGGGAGTGAGTTTACCTACACCACCATAACCGCTCCGCATTATTTGTATGGAGTTCATACATCTGCATAAATGTGAAGGGAACAAATACTGTTTAGCGATTACACATATATATAATCAAAATGGGTAGAAGCATTCCCAACCATTAATCCGATGCAGCAGCAGTGGCAAAGGTGCCAGTAAAATTAAGTATCCCTAGATCTGGCATGCTGTAAAGAAGCTACAGTGACAATAGAACACATGTAGTTAACCAGACAATCACGCTACCTGGGGATTACTTCAGATACCATGAATGTCAATTGCATGTACAACCCACACTCAGCACGATTGCTGGCCAGAGAATGGGATCCCGAGAAATAAGTAGAGGAGTTTGGTGGGTGACATCCAGACGAAGTTACATGAGCTGTCTACCTCTAGCATTGCTGAGCATGACAACAGTTCCAAATGTAAAGTGCTGCACCCACTTCAAGTAGTATGTGGAATGGCATATCATGTGCCAGAGTGGAAAGCTGTCATGCCTGCAGAGCCGGAGGTCGATGACTCAGTAGTAGGTGACATGAGAGGATTGTTAACTAGTAACACTGTTCTTCAGTTAAAGTCTGTTACAGATAAGAGCAAACGAAGACGGAAGCATAGCTGACACCAGTATCCTGTGTGTATGTCACTGTTATCCAAAGAACATTATTGCCAAGTGGACAGTGCGAATGTCTGTACCGGTACTGTTGTCAACGCCACCGCAGTAAAGTTTGCAGAGAGGTCGCCCTGGGTCCACCCCACATTTCTCAAACTGGTAAAGGATATCAAGTCTGATTGACATCTTGTAGCTGATATACCAAAGAGCCTGAATCACCCGGCTAAGACTGTATAACAATACAAAGCAACCCCAAAGACATTTATGTTTGCCGTCCTAATGATTATACACCTATTAACCATGTTTGTGTTTACGCTACAATTTCCGGACATTACCTGCATATAACTACACGGATACAAATACTGATACGTGATGAACTGGCCACAGAGTGTCTTCCACACTTCAACAGATACCTAGGCATGATGCGGTGCATATAGAGACTAGGAACACATTAAATTGCTGTGTTTGTACTGCCATACCTACATCATATGGAGGACTTCCGATGCATGTTGTCCCCTTGGGGATAGATTGAGACTTGTGAATATCTACACTTTGATACAGGTTCTGTGAGATCACAGGACAACGTGGCAATGTACTTACCTGTTACACAAAAAGGAATTGTATGTTATCATAAACATGATACAGTTTCAGTTGGTGGGAGTATTTGTAACATAACTGTGTCTTAGTAATGTCATATAACAGCCAAAGATCACAGTACTACTTGTAGCACCATCCCTAATTTGTATTGAAACATCATGAGAACAATGTTGAAGGATGTGCAGAAACATCCTGAATTGTATAAACAGTCCTCTGTTAGAGACAGGAATTTGTTACATGCAGAGGTAACCCGCATCAGTAATAAAGTAGAATATTGTTATGTTGTTTGTGGGAAATAAGCATATCAATGGTTACCTGGGAATTGGTCCGCAGTTGTTATTTGGGTTATCTGGCTCCAGTCACATGACATACTGTACAATTGCCTGTGGGTGCTAAACTAACTATAACACATATAGCTCAAGAACTGGGAACACAGTCGAGAAACCTACTAATCCAGTGGGTGAAATGGAAGCTGTTCTGACATGTCAGTCTTCTGCAAGAGATAAAGGAATATCGATTCATATGGACTTCAGTGACAGCTGCCACAACCTGGGCTGCAACACCCCCAGCTTCTGCAGTCGTGAAATCAATCACGCAACAGAGGCAGTTATCAAAAACTGTCGCAGGAAGGATGAATGTGACTTCCCGGGCCTGAACATGTGACTGATGAACTGGATGCAATGAGAACTGTTGTGTCACAAAATGTAATAGTGCACGACTGCACCGTGGCGCTGAGAATTGGTACATGCGCGCTTACTGAAGAAGATCGCTGTGTCCAACTACCACATGAAGAGACCAAAAGCAACGCCCACCTACAGGTAATATGGCAGGTGTCATCCATGGCGGAACCAGGCCCAAACCCACTGCCGAACCATTTCCACAAACCATTGGGTGGATGGGGTCAGTCATACTGAATATCATGATTGCCATTTGTGTTGTTCTGCTCATATTGGGAGCATGTGTCTAGTGCAGGATACTGTGCATGTAAGTATTAGTCAGGGACTCTGGCGACATACCTGTACCCGAGACTATGTATCAAGACCTGTAGTGGTATTTGTCAATAGAAAATGCAATCCTACTTGCAATGTACATCAAATTACTTGCCTAGTTAAACGCTCCACAGAGGAAGACGCTTAGGAATGAAATAATGTTGTATATGTTTCTGGATAGAGTAGAAGCAATCAAAGGAGGGAGAATGTTAGCAAAATACATATTTAAACATAGATATGACGTGCAACTTTAGAAGCAAATAGTGTATAATGCATATTATTCTACCTGACAATATAGCAGTACAGCTTCTCATGCATGTAATTGCTTGTAGTGTAGCTGCAGTGTGATTGAACCCTAACCCTAGCAGTAACCAGTGCAGCAGGTGTATGTCAGTCAGCATTACTCATCTGCTCGGTTACAGAATAATACATGTATGTACAGGTATATCTGTCATCCTTCCACTGAGGAGGATAGGCTTGTGAGCTGTAACACAGAGTACAGCTGCTCAGCAGAGAGACACAGGAACCTAGTAGGACACGGAGTGAGGACTGGATATGAACAGTGTTGGAACCGTGACAGAGCAGAATTTACCAAAGTACAGTCTAACTGAATATGTGGCTCGCAAGGTTGGGCTATCCTCATGGGAAAACATGTAATAAGCATTACCTGAGCACTGTTGTAGGAATACAATGTTCTGTACTCTAGCAATGTAAATGCCTTGTGACTGGCCACATCATTAATGTGTGCAAAAGATGATAGTATACAGAATGCTCATACAGATGTAACATGTATAGAGTTGAACAAATGTCTAAACTTTTACTGCATACTCCTTTGCCTCCTGCTGCACAGTAGTAAAATGTTATTAATCCCAGCTTCCTGTGTTACTGAGTGTCATTTTGAAAATACGAATGAGTGTTACAGTTTGATTTAAAAGACTTAATTGACAGATGTTTACGCTCTAGCATGGGAATAGGTCAAGCCAAACATCACAATGTCCATGTGTACCACATACACACAGCCAGTAACACGCAGTAGTAGTGCATGAAGGCATACACGACTGTGGGAATAGTACAGGACATATGGCACGTGCCAAGTGCAGATGCATGACACAAACCCCAGGATGGGTGTCCCTGCAAAGAGGAACATGTGCCAACTACACCTCCCACAGATGTACTGGCAATAAAAACACATGGCAAACACACAGACACACTACTGTCCAACACATGACTGCAACGGAGCCTGGTCAAACACCAACATGAAGCATGCACAAACAGGGACTTGAGTAATGTTTGCCTTAACACCCCCCCATAGGCCAAAGAAGAATAGAATGGACATATGCATGTAATGCTGTGAAGGATGTGTGGTAGTCCTCAGTATCACAGTGTTAGGGACACAGATACACTGTCATCAACTGTGACGTATGTGCAACGAATACAGCATACCTGCATGTAATACAGAGGACAATCATGTGCCACAGAAATATACAGTGGCAAAAGAGTATAGTGGATAGACAATTGTACATGTGACAAACTATGAATATAGGTTCACACGCCCATAGGTACAGGGTAGGCCATCGTCCCAGGCCCAGCCATAATACTACACCATAGTTAGGATGACTTTGCCAACCTTCTGTGCTTCAGATGAAATACCCATGATATTGCTGTATCTCCGTCAAGCAGTGATAATGATGTAATCCCTGGCCTATACCTGCAATTCTCCATCCAATGGACAACATAGCTGCGAACAAGGCTAGGAAGGATGTCTGTCTCACATGTACTGTGATGTACATCCACAGCATAATGAGTGTCTGGGTGATATATGTGTCACCCAAACACATCCCATTAATGACCGTGACAAGGTAAATGTCACCTGCCCTAGTGATTCTGAGGGATGCGGATACAGTAGGTGAAGCATACACATGACATATGGGTTGACATGGCCTTGTATGTCAGGCACAGGTCAACACTAAACAGCAGGTATGTGACGGATGTGGCAGGGGTCCTACATGTGGGGCAGCATTACACAAAATGGTGTCATCCTGCATCTGTACAACAATCAACCTATGTGGGCTTCCCAGCTGCTGTAGGTGTATGGTCAGATACAGTCTGAATGGGGCAATGTAGTAGATCATAGGTGTAACACGCAATGGGTACAAGGAGACAATGACCTAGCCTGATGTAGATGTGAATCCCTGCACCAACAGGTGGGCAATGTAGAAGACCCACACAACCACGATAGCAACGTGTGTGTGGAATGAATGGTGACCGCCAAACACTGTCCCCTGATTCCTGGTAATCACCCCTGTGCTGAGTGGACAGCCACCTATATGCTGGACAGGGGTGACCTAGTAGTTCTCCACAGGTATGATGTTGCATGACGTTGCATTTAGCTGTGGGACATGTCCCTGACAGCAGATATGCATACCTGGGAGGCCCCTTCTATCGATATCTGTGTCAGATGTCTGTCCCACTATGGCACCTGTTTTGCTATCATCTACAAACACTGTTGCCCATAGCACCCTGTGTGTGCCTGTACCGTGAAAATGTAGGTGTATGACAGGAGTGCAGACATGGAAGGGCCCCATGGGACACCACTTGTGACAGGCAGTAGGTCTGATATGCTGCCAGCAACTATGACCGTGTGGGTTGTGTCACATAGACAGTTTACAACACATTCTGTGATGTGCGTGTTCACATCCCAGCCAATGGGTTTATCAACGATACCTGAGGGGGTAATGTGATGAAGGGCTTTGCCAGGTTGAGGTAGGCTGTATGGACTGCAACACCCCATCAGTGGCCTCGGCGACTGTCCCGAAAATGTCAACCATGCTTTAAAGGCATGAACCGCCCTGAACAAGACAAACCGTGTGTGAGGCAAAGTAAGTATGTCCCCTATGCAGTCATGTACGAGCCACAGTATGATCCCTCCCCATGTCTTTGCAGATAGGTCTCCTCAGGGTAATGGGACAGTAATAACCAGCCTCAGTGGAGGTATTGGCCTTGTGACGTGGGACTACAGTTGCCATGTGACACAACCTGGGTACCCTACCTGAGGTGAGGCTACAAAGAAATAGCTGTCCTAACTGTGGGTCCAATTCATAACCGAGATAGTGGAGTACACAGCGGGTCACCAGCTGGTCTCATGGATGCTATGTCCACTACCCTGGAGAGAGCATGTCCCACCTGTGTGTCACAGAACATTTGGTGACCACAAACCACTGGTACACACATCTCCTCATGTGTGGGGAGGGTGTGGAGATGTCCTCACTGGACTTGTCAGCCTGTATGTTGGCAATGTGTGTATGTTGAGTAAACCCCACCTCTATGTGAACCCAGTCAGAGCATATGTGGGAGTGAGCTCCCAGGTGTCCAGCATAGCAACTGAAGGTGGTATGATTGTTAGCCAGGTCCATGTAGGTATATCTGTGGAATGTGCCCTGCTCTATTTCATGACAGTGTGTAAGTCTACACATATGATGACCAAGGGTGTCATACCTCACAAGGTGTCTGCTCCACCTTGTAGTAGCCACCTCCTCGTGTTGTACATTTTGTGTATGGCTGGGGTACACCACACTGGATGCTTGGCATTGGTACAGTGAACCACAGTTGGGTAAGTGAATGACTGGCTCATGCAGTCCTGTAGGTACTGGTAGATGGCAAATGTGATTGATGCAGTGGCTGCCGCATTCATCGACCACTGGCTCAGGGTCCTTAAAGGAGACCACAGTAGTGCGCAGAATTGTGTAGTCTGCCTCTGAGCAAGCAATGTGTATGGTAACTGGCAACACTCACAGCAACGGATGCCAAAAGCAGAAGCCAATGTCCAAATAACATAGATCAACTTCTGCATGACAATATGTGTTATCATACATGTATTGACATGTGTCTGCTAATTACAATTGGAAATGGCCGGTAAGACTGGCCTAAAGTTCCCATGATGTACACAGTCTGGAGGTGTTGTTCCGATAATAAAGTGGCAATACCTCCCAATCGTGACCTCTGGGTATGGTATGAAAGTGGTTGTTAACCTGCAACATTGGATGTATAGCATTGGTTTCTGGTGTCGGAAGACATGGTTCCTGTAGCACAACACAGTATGGGTAGTCAAGCACACATCCACGATTGCTGAACACACAGCATCAGTGAAACCCACTGCTCAGAAGGACACAGTCCGACAAGCTCTACACTTTAAATATGCACAGTGGTGTCCATTGTCGGACCCAAAAATTGACATCACACCAGATTCACGCCTTCTTTCAATACGCATCTGAACCCATTGTCGCCACAGGTACACATATGCACTGCAAGCGTGTTCAATGTTGATGATAGCTGTCCATGTAATGCAGCACAGATGCACAGAAATACCCAGGGTACCGGTCCATAGAACTGCGCACACATCACAGTCCTGCACACATGAAGGATGTGTAATGGGTACTGTCGATTGTTGCAGTCAAGGGATTCTGGGTATGTAGACTCTGGCCCGTGTTGCTTCGCAGCCAATCCTTTGTCCCGCCCTGTGGGAGGGATGTGTGTGTAGCACCTGCCATACTATCCGCTAATGATGCAAACCATCCACTGGAGAATGCTAAATGCAGGTGTGAAATGTGTACAGCCCTATACTAGTGTCCAGTAGGCAATTGTCATGGATGGACAACCGACTGCCCAAGATGCCACCCACAACGGCAAACCCGGTAAATTACACAGCCGCAGTAAGGCATAACACAGGAAATACACATAGGGACTGCAGTTGACATTCCACATACAAAGTCGGACCGCTGTGCCAACACCGGCGAACACAGCACTCAATCTGCCAGCAACAGACTGAGGAGCACCCGCTACCATACAGCGGAACAGATGTGCGACCTGTGGAACACATACTAATGGCACACACACAACGCCACGTAGGATATGTAAACTATGGCATTCCCACCTATGAAGACAACATGGTTAAATGAATACATAGGTAATCAACATGTTCCGGTGGTGTTATATTGGAAATACAGTGACGGATATGTCCCATTGGGATGTCTGCAGTTTATATGAAGCAGTTGCTAACCAGCATCTTTGGATGTATGTCATTTGTCCACAGTACTAGATCACCTGGTCATGTAGCACCATGTGGAATGGGTAGTCCAACAGACATCCACGATTGCTGAACACACAGTATCAGTGAAACCCACTGCTCACAAGGACACAGTCCGACAAGCTCTAAACTTTACATATGCACAGTGGTGTCCATTGTAGGACCCAAAAATTTGTCTAAAGACAGGAATGCCGCCTTCTTTCATCACTTAACTGAACTCATTGTCGACACAGGTACACATATGCACCGCAAGCGTGTTTAATGTTGCTGATAGCTGTCCATGTAATGCAGCACAGATGCACAGAAATACCCAGGGTACCGGTCCATAGAACTGCGCCCACATCACAGTCCCGCACACATGACGGATGTGTAATGGGTACTGTCAATTGTTGCAGTCAAGGGATTCTGGGTATGTAGACTCTGTGCTCGGTGTTGTTTCGCAGGCAATCCTTTCTCCCGCCTGCGGGAGGGATGTGCGTAGCACCTGCCTTACTCTCCGCTAATAATGCAAACCATACACCGGAGAATGCTAAATGTAGGTGTGGAATGTGTATAGCCCTATACTAGTGTCCAGTAGGCAATTGTCATGGATGGACACCCGTATGGGCAGGATGGCACCCACAACTGCAAACCCGGGTAAATGACATAGCCGCTGTAAGGCATAACACAGGAAATACACATAGGGACTACAGTTGACATTCCACATACAAAGCCGGACCGTCGTGCCAACACCGGGCGCATACAGCACTCAATCTGCCAGCAACAGAATGAGGAGCACCCGCCACCGCACAGCGGAACAGATGTGCAACCTGTGGAACACATACTAATGGCACACACACAACGACACGTAGGATATGTAAACTATGGCATTCCCACCTACGAAGACAACATGGTTAAATGAATACATAGGTAATCAACATGTTCCGTGGTGTTATATTGGAAATACAGTGACGGATATGTCCCATTGGGATGTCTGAGGTTTATATGAAGCAGTTGCTAACCAGCATCTTTGGATGTATGTCATTTGTTCACAGTACTAAATCACCTGGTTATGTAGCACCATGTGGAATGGGTAGTCAAACAGACATCCGCGATTGGGGAACATACACCAGCAGTGAAAAGCACTGGGCAGGTGGACACAGTCCAGCAACATCTAACTTGACATATGCACATCGTTGTCCATTGTAGGACCCAAAAATTCTGTTTAGAGAATGCCTGCTAGCTTCCTGCATTACTCACGTGATCTCATTGTCGCCACCACGTCACAGGTACACATATGCACGCAAGCGTGTTCAATGTTGATGATAGCTGTCCATGAAATGCAGCACACATGCACAGAAATACCCAGGGTATCGGGTCCATTCAGCTGCGACCACATCACAGTCCCGCACACATGAAGGATGTGTAATGGGTACTGTCCACTGTTGCAGTCAAGGGAGTCTGGGTATGTAGAATCTGGCCTCGTGTTGTTTCGCAGGCAATCCTTTGTCCCGCCTGCGGGAGGGACGCAGCGTAGCACATGCGCCACTCTCCGCTAATAATGCAAACCATACTCCGGAGAATGCAAAATGCAGGTGTGAAATGTGTACAGCCCTATACCAGTGTACAGTAGGCAATTCACATGGATGGACAAGCGTATGACTAAGATGGCACCCATAACTGCAAACCCGTGGAATTACACTGCCGTAGTAAGGCATTACACAAGTAATACACATAGGGACTACAGTTGACATTCCCCATACAACAAACACAGACAACCAGCCGATGAAGTCCAAAGCAAAGACGAGGTACTGTAGGGACCGCCAGTGACCACCAGAGCACACCAAGAATTAAAGGCAGTCACCATAGTCTATTGAGCCCACTTCGCCTGCTTCATAAGCAGACTTATTCAGAATACATACAATGCAGTCCAACCTACTACATTTAAAAGCATTAATTGGTCAGTACATTAGATGTGCTAGGTACTAATTACATGCCTTAAAGGCAGACAAGCTAACAAACCTTACTTGGGTTACAGATCCCACACAGTGAGGACATCAGACATTGCTTCAAAGGTACAGTCTTCATCGGAAAATAGAAATATATGTACATATATGAAAGATGAACCAACATAAAATGTTTTCCAAATGTCTGACTGTGTAAGATACATATATATGTCCTACGGATTGTGCCAATATATTAACAGAACTGCAGACACCTAGTAATATAAATGAACCATAATATATACACATAAACCGTATGATTATGACTACTGTAAAATAGACCAACGAAATGTAAAGATTCACAATGTGCTAATGTAAATATTCATTTAGAAGGTTACTTAAATAAATCAATTCAGACATCCATGTCTAAATACTAACACAAGGCCAGCGAGGTGCTTGCCCTCACATGTACTGGGATGTTGTTCCACAGCATAGTGAGTGTCTGGGTGATGAATCCGTCCCAACAACACGCTCGATTAATGACAGTGTCAAGGTGTACGCCAGCTGCCCTTGTGGTTCTGAGGGATCTAACTTATTTACGGAAGCATAGTCATCAGATCTGGGTTCGACATAGCCTTGTATGCCAGGCACGGGTCACCTCTGGGCAAGTGGTATGCAACTGTATACAGCTGGAATTCTTTCAGTCGGTCAGTATAACACATATACCTGAGACCCTGCATCTGTTTGTCGAAGAACTGTTGGTGCCTTTCCAGCTGCTGCAGGTGTTGGGTCAGATACATTCTGAACGGGGCATTGTACCCAATCATAGGTCTATTGAGTGATGAGTACAAGGGGACAATGACCTCCCCTGATCTAGATGTGAATCCCTTCATGATGATGTGGGCAATGTGGAAGGTCTACCTAACTATGTTAGCAACATGTGTGTCTAACGAACGGTTAACAACAACACGTGTCCCCAGATCACTGGTAACCCCCTCTGTGCTCAGTGGATTGCCACCTATATGGTAGCTCAGGGTAACCTTGTTCTTCCCGAAGGGTATGCCTATGCATTTCCTGGCATTTAGCTGTAGGACATGTCTCTGGTACCACTTATCCACATCTGTGAGGCACTCCTGAAGGATATCTGTGTCAGATGTGTGTCTGACTTTGGCACCCGGTTTGCAGTCATCTGCAAACATTGTCACCCATAACCCCCCTGTGTATGCGGTACATTGGAAACGAGATGCTGGAAATAGTGGACCCAGGACTGAGCCCCATGGGACACCACCTGTGACTGGCTGTGAGTATGACATGGCGCCAGCAACTATGGCCATGTGTGTTCTGTGACTTAGCCAGTTTGCAACCCATATGGCGATGTATGGATTTACATTCAAGATGACGGGTTTATCAATTATACCCGAGGGGGGTATTGTGTCAAGGCCTCTGCCGGGTTGAGGTAGGCTGTATGGACTGCTTTACCCTCAGCAATGGCCTTGGTGACTGATTCTACAAAGTGAAACACGTGTAAAGGGCATGATCTGACTCTGACCAAGCTAAACTGGGTTGTATCCAAAGTATGCAAGTCCCCTATGTCTTTATCTATGTGTCCCATTATGATCCATCTCCATGGCTTTGCAGATAAGGCTTGTCAAACTAATGGTATGGTAATAACCAGGGTCAGTGGAGGCACCATCTATGTGGAGTGTGACTACAGTCGCTCTGTGCTACTACTCAGGCACGATCCTGAGGTGAGGCTAAGATTAAACAGCTGTCCTAAGTGTGGGTTAAATTCCCCATAGAGTTCCTGGAGTACACAGCTGGGACACCATGTGGACCCATGGATGCTGTGTTGACTGCCTTGGGGCTGGATGTGGGTAATGCTGGACATACCCACGGCAGACGTGGCACGTTCCCGAGTCCGATGCCCAAGGGACCACACACATAGCCGGCCTTAGGCATAGGCCAAGTAGGTAGCCGCCTAGGGTGTTGCACTACCGGGCACCTTTCCAGACTCTATTTGGTGTAGGTAGACCAGGAGGGGGTAGCGGTGATGTATCGGTGGCAACTTCTGCCTAGGTCACCACTTAACCTAAGGCCACTCTTCCCATGGGTAATACAGCAGTACCCACAACGCTGGTCATTGCTAGGGTCATTGCTAGTATGGCATATCATCTATGTCAGGAAACCATATATCCCCAGACATAATGGCACAGCATAATGCCTGTTCGCCGCCAAAGGCAGACATACGCCACCCGGGCGGTGCGGACGCATTCGCGCGAGATGTCCGTTAACAATGTCGACATTGTCTCGCTTTGTGAAACAAACTCCACATAGACATTCAATAATAGACAGCGACGGACAACCCGATGTCCTCGTGGCTGAGCTGTTCAACCTGTTCCGCCATGTTAAATGTGTGTAGCACAGCGAACCGGCCAAACAAAGCAACGGACATGTCTGTGGCTCAGTGAAAGTCGTCACGCAATGTTAAACCCTTGTAATATTGCGACACAGGCCATACATATGGAGGGTTAGTAATGGAAATTGGTCAGTTCGACCAGACCGTGTGCAATTAGTATAACGAGATCTACAACGGGTACACCGCCAATCGATGCACACGGTTACGAATAATTGGGGGCGTGATATGGTACCATGGACACGGACAAAACGTGCCCATGTGACTCATCTAACATTCAGACAGGGTCAGGGCAGTCCCGCAGTGGGCGGACAAGACCAAACCCAAAGCACCACAGCAACACGCTGGCAACGGAGGGGCTGTACACGCATGGGATATAAGCAGCTGTCATCTGAACAGCCCTGCGGTGACGACATATGCATCCTGGGCCATGAGCGAGGGGAATTAGGAATGTTCAACATGCAGTACCGCACCTTTCCCAGCAGGAGAATGGATGCCTGTGACGCGTGTGCGGGGGATATGTAAATGTACATAGGTACCATGGGTATGCATATTAATGACAACGAACAGCTAACGGTACTGGTCACAGTAACCGCAAACGGAATGCAGTCACGCTTTGAATTACGACTATAGAACATATAGATGTGCACGCGTAATGAAGCGCCCATGCTGCAAAGACTGTTACATATATAAAGCTGTAAGTGCTTTCTGCACACGCCCGCCAACCGGATCAGACATATGTTACCGAATAGTCACAAGTAACGCAAAACACGTAACCACACAGACACTGTAAACATATATAAACGGACTACGGATATGCATGCGCGCGCTAACCCACAATCCGACATGCGAAAGTGTGCGTGTGTGATCCAGTGGAACCAGGGAAGGTTACGGATGTCTCCTCCACACATTTACATTCATAATTGTAAAATATATGCTTAAATAGTACTTATTGATTCCATGCTTTGTTATCGTAATGCTACTATTATACACATTGATATACAATATCCTGATCAACACACTACATTCTAAGGTGCACTCACAACAATTATCAACTATGTGTCCGGATACTGATTGTATTTACCAATATTGTATATATATTAACACATTGTTGCCGTATTATTGTTTCCATGAAGTAAGGCATGCAACACTGATATGTATATGTCACGCTATAATCAAGACTTGGAGCACTGTCCACCTAACTATGAGCAGGCTTATTGATTATTTCGCTTTAAACCGACTCTGAAGGAAGTGTATAAGGGACGGCTATGTCATGCATTCCGCATCTCGACGATGCCCCATGTTAGTAGGTGAGAGAGCTCAGTATCCTTTCACTGTGGAGTCTATCGATTTGACAGTGTCTGTTTTGCCGATATATGTTCCATAATGTCGCTTATGAAGATGGGCAGGACGCAAGGTTTGCTGTATTTCCGCGATACTGGCACGTGGATATAGATAGGCCATGTCATACAAACGATGGGTAGTCAAGCAGACATCCACGATTGGGGAACATACAGCGCAGTCAATACCACTGGCCAGATGGTGACAGTCAAACACGCTCTACACTTTACAAATGCACATCGGTGTCCATTGTAGGACTCCAAAAATTACGGCGCTTGCTCCTTTATACACCGATCGCCAATCAGAGTACTAACCGTGACTACGGCACAGCTAGACATATGCACCACCAGCGTGTTTAAGGTTGATGATACCTGCCCATGACATGCAGGACATATGAACAGAGGTCCCCAGACTGCCGTGGTCCATACATGTGCGCCCATATCCCAGTTCCGCACACATGAAGGATGTGTCATGCGCATCGTGGGGTTGCAGCCATGGTATCCTGGGTATGCAAAATGGGGCTCGTGTTGTTTGGCAGATAATCCGCTGTCCCGCCTGCGGGAGGGCTGCGGGTACAGGACGGCCTTAGTCCCCAGTAAGGATGCAAAGCATCCATAGGGTAATGCTAAAGGCAGGTGTGAAATGTGTTCAGCCCTACATCAGTGTCCAGTAGGCATTTCCCAAGGATGGACAAACGCACGGACAAGATGGCACCCATAATAGCAAACCTGGTGGAATCACACAGCCGTAGTAGGGCATGACACAGGACATACAGATGGAAACAACAGTAGATACACCCGTAGACATCCATCCTGCCGCGTAATCCCAGCGCATACAGCAGCCAAGGTGCTATCAAGTATGTGGGGATCACCCGCCCACTCTGCGGAACATACGTGCGACCTGTGGAACACATAGTAATGGCACACCAACAACGCCAACTAGGAAGGTCATACTATCGCTAAAATATGGCGCTCCCACACATAAACAACATACTGTCATGAATAAATAGGTTCTACATGTACCGCTGTGTTATACTGACAATACAGTGGCGGATAGTTCACAATGGTACCTCTGAGGATTATCTAAAGCAGTTGCCAACCTGCAGGACTACAGTAACACCATATGGGTAAATTGTGGAAGGACACGGGTTACGAAAGCACTACATAATATGGGTAGGCGGACAGACATCCGAATGGGGAACATACGGCGCAGTCAAACCCACTGGCCGAATGGACACAGTCCAACATGTTCTAAACTTTACATATGCACATCGGTGTCCATTGCAGGACCCAAAATTACTCCTTAAGTAAGTGGGCAACATAGTGTGAACCGAAGAGGTGACAGCCGTGACTACGCACAGGTAGATATATGCACCACAAGCGCCTTCAAGGGTGATGACAGCCGCCCATGAAATGCAGGACATATGAATAGGACTCCCCAGGCTGCTGCGCCCATACACGCACGCTCATTATCCCATTTCCGCACACATGAAGGGTGTGCAAGGGTACTGTCGAGGGTTGCAGACATGGGATCGTGGGTATGCAAATATGGGTGTCGGTGTGGATTGGCAGATGATTCGTTGTCCCGCCTGTGCGGACGTGGCCATGGCATATGCGCATTCGCAATACTAATACCGATCATCCACCGGAAATGGAGAATGCAGCTGTGAAATGTTGACAGCCCGATACTAGTGTCCAGTAGGCAGTTCCCATGGATGGACAAACGACGCCAAGATGGCACCCATAGCTGCAAACCTGGGGGAATCCCACAGCTGTTGCAAGGCATAACCCAGGGAATACAGATACGGTCTACAGTACACACTCCCCATTCAAAGCAAGACCGCTGGGCAGATACCGCGCACACAACACTCAATGTGCCAGCACATCTATGGGGATCACACGCCCATACAGTGGAACAGATGGGTCACCTGTGTAAAGATACCAATGGCACAATCTCCACGCCTGCTGGGAATGACATAGGATGGTCAAACTATGGCGTTGCCACCAATGAAAGACATCCTTCGTGAATTAATAGGATTGATGTCAATACACCATGGCAAACACCCAATGAACAGGGAAGACTTGCTGGCACCCTATGGCCACAAACCATGTCACACATAGGTAGATGGAACAGTCAACGAACATTTCGGCCCACGACAGGTCGTGATATGGTATCCAAAGGTACTTCATAGACATGTATGCGCTTATCACCCGCTGGCCCTGTGAGACTTACACATAACATGGAAGTATCCAGGCTTTAAATGTCCACCCTTACACTTCCATTTGTCACTTTCTATGCGAAAGCAATGGAGATGTAGCCACAGCATAGAAAGCAGAGACGCATTGCTAACTAAACACACACATGTCAACATCACAGAAAGCATACTATGAACACACTTATTACATGATATTGTACTATGAAACACAAACAAACCAGCAACCTGCAGCAAGAATAGTCCCCGTAGTTCGACACAACACAAGTCTTCGTGAACATTTAAACAGTTCATTAAAACATGCAACGCTTTCGTTGTTTCCACAACGGTGCAGGAAAAATGCTATGTTAAGAATCGTTCACAATCAACAATGTGAGTCTTAACATGATTTTAAATATCACACTGTTGATTGTGAACACTTTAAGAATTTGCTTATTCAGTTGTATTTGGCGAAAGCAACGGAAACACACACACACACGGAAGGGACGGAGATGAACCTACGCCTATTTACATGAACTCAGTACAGTATGAAGCATTTACAGAACGCGCCACCGAAGTTAACTGACGTGAGCGCTGTCAGAGGCATACTTGTAGGCTGGTGACGCCACCCGATAACAATAGTTGGCAATAGCTAAGGTATGTGTTATGGAGCCGCCTAAAAGCATGTTCATTCGCAGAGGCAGCTGGAAACACACACACACAGAGACACACACACACGGAAGGGACGGGGCACGAACCTACGCCTATCTACATGAACACACTACAGTATGAAGCATTTACAGAACGCTGCCACCGACTTTACTGAACAGAGCGCTGTCACACGCATACTTGTAGGCTGCTGACGTCACCCGCAAGACAATAGTTGGCAATAGCCAAGGCATGTGTTGCGGAGCATCTAAAAGCATAATCAGTCGCAGAGGCAGCTGGAAACACACACACACACAGACACACACACACGGAAGGGACGGGGCACGAACCTACGCCTATCTACATGAACACACTACAGTATGAAGCATTTACAGAACGCGCTACCGACTTTACTGAACAGAGCGCTGTCACACGCATACTTGTAGGCTGCTGACGCCACCCGCAAGACAATAGTTGGCAATAGCCAAGGCATGTGTTGCGGAGCGTCTAAAAGCATAATCAGTCGCAGAGGCAGCTGGAAACACACACACACAGAGACACACACACACGGAAGGGACGGGCACGAACCTACGCCTATCTACATGAACACACTACAGTATGAAGCATTTACAGAACGCTACCGACTTTACTGAACAGAGCGCTGTCACACGATACTTGTAGGCTACTGACGCCACCCGCAAGACAATAGTTGGCAATAGCCAAGGCATGTGTTGCGGAGCGCCTAAAAGCATAATCAGTGCAGAGGCAGCTGGAAACACACACACACACACACACACACACACACACACACACACACACACGGAAGGGACGGGCGACGAACCTACGCCTATCTACATGAACACACTACAGTATGAAGCATTTACAGAACGCTACCGACTTTACTGAACAGAGCGCTGTCACACGATACTTGTAGGCAACTGACGCCACCCGCAAGAGAATAGTTGGCAATAGACAAGGCATGTGTTGCGGAGCGTCTAAAAGCATAATCAGTCGCAGAGGCAGCTGGAAACACACACACACACACACACACACACACACACACACACACACACACACACACACACACGCGGAAGGGACGGGGGGCGAACCTACGCCTATCTACATGAACACACTACAGTATGAAGCATTTACAGAACGCGCCACCGAGTTTACTGAGCAGAGCGCTGACAGGAGGCATACCCCATCGTGAGTGGTATCATTTGCAGAGGCAATGCGCCCGATCGAGTTCGACAGAGTGCGCAGTCACGCAGTCTGTTACCATCCCATGTCGCCAGACACCAACACGCTAGTGCTGCAGTCGGAATAACAAGTAACTACTGATCAGTACATCACTGCATACTGGGCATGCTCAGACACTTAGACTCGCACAGGGCAGACATGCATACACATGGTGCGACGGCATGGGTGGCGGAATGTGGACCGTCAGGTGTGTCCAGCCACACAACAGAAACCTGGCCATGCCACAGACGTGGCCGCTATGTAGGGGATACAGGCATGCACCCGGGTATAACTGCAGACGGGCGCTGTGTGCACTGTGCTGTGTGTCTATCTACACAGCTGCCTACTGGGCATGCTCAGACACTTAGAGTCGGCACAGAGCAGACATGCATACACATGGTGCGACGGCATGGGTGGCGGAATGCGGACCGCCCTGTGTGTCCAGCCACACAACAGCAACCCGCCATGCCACAGACGTGGCCGCTGCTGCGGGAATATCTAGGTGCAATTAACCATGTGTAGGACTGGCCTACAGTTTGTTGCATGCTACAGACAACCCTCCCAAACACAGGATACCTTCACAGATGTCCTGAGGACACTGGTGAGTGGGCATGCTCTCACAACAGCACCGTATTGGGTGACATGAACCACCCATACATAGCCTGGGAACATTACCCATGGCACAACACACTACGCCAGCAGTCCCAGGTGTTCACACACCTGGCCACTGTTAAACAGCCATGCACCATACATACTAGGGGATGTCTGACAGTTCTGCCCATCACACATGGTGAGGATATGCCCCACACAGGATGTACAGCCCTCAATGGTGATGCAAGACCGTATAGTGGATCCACTGGTCATCCACTCCTGTAACCAACACCAGCATGGGGACCTCAGTGATGACCTCTCCACAGAAAACCACACACATCATACGACCGTGTGGTACCCTACAAGTCCTCCATGCCAGTGTTGAACACAGGCCAGACCGCAAACGCCTAACGAATGCCTTCCCGACCACTCCACATGCATGTCTGCAACAGGCAAACATGATGACATCAGGACCTTGTCCACCACAGGTAGGCACATGGTGTGGTGGACCGCAGCCACTGACTACCTGTACATCAACAGTTGAGCTAATACATGGCAGAGCAATGACAGTACCAGGGAAACCATCACCCATTCATACCGGCCACCATACGGCCCCACATACCATCATCCACGGCCGCCAGGGAGTGGTACTGCAGAGGGCACATGAGACAACCACAGGGCCTTCCCTAACTGTGGTAAGGACATGGTTGGGGACACACAGTCTTGCCTGGAAATGGTCCAGAATGGTACAACAGTCACTGCACCCACAGACATTGTCTGCAAACCACAGGACATGTTCCATGCATACATCCCCCAACAGGGAACATATCCAACCCACCAGAGTGTATGCAACCAAACATCTCATATGGCCTGGAGTGATCCCCTATCTCCATGGCGGTTGACACGCCAGCAATGGGCACCGATGGTGTCCCTGGCTGTGTGCTACCCATCCTCATTGAGGCCCTCGCCCACACATGCGGCCACTGTGTCATGTTAGCCTTACTATGGGCTATGTCCCCAATGGATGCCATATGGCATCTGTGGTCCCACTATGCCAGGGTAGTGCTCCTATGGACTGTCAACAGCCACACCCTATACGCTTGACAAGTGTTGTCTGCAAAGCTGTGGGAGGTCCATACAGGTGGCCATGGTTACAGATAGCGTGTACAGCCAATACCGAACATACCCACAACTACATAGTCAAGGGCGGATCCTGCCTCCCTAACCTGCTCGTCCAGTCTGGAGTGGTCACCAAGGCCATTGATGGGGATACGTGGGTTTGCACACAGTACCATGACCTGGTGGGAGCGTTCAGAGCACACTACACATGGGACCCATGGAAAGGCTCGCCAGCATACATGTGGGGACATATGTCACCCGATGCTTCTCAGACAGGTTGGAGGTCACACCACACAGGGTTGGTGCTCAAGGTGCCTTGTCACACTCATATCTGGACCCAGTGGAGGCCCACAGGGCTCACTCCTGGGCCCGCTGCCATATGGCATCCGACCTTCCAATGTGCATGCAATCATAGGGTGATTGTAGCAGACAAGGTATGCAGATGTCTACGCCACGGCCAGCATACCCAAGACTCCATGTTTCACGGACATCCACCTAGGGCGCCATAGACATGGATGACTGGTGCCAGAGCCATGGCCTGCTACTAAATGCCAGAGAAGGTGCAGCCCTACCCAGTGTGAAGGACATGTTCGTCCCAATGTCACATGTAGGTGGTACGCCATTAAAGATGGTGGACGGTTCAGGAAATGGCTACCACACCTGTCGGCAACCTCTGTCAACACACACAATGGCAATGTGGGTGTGAAGACATTCCATTGTGGCCTCCTGGTCTGGATGGAATCGCAACCACATCAGGGGTGTTCATTGTACCCCTGTACACATCACACACCAGAGCACTGACTGCGCACAATGGCACATGTGGCCTGTAGCTAACCTGACGCCTGCAGCACTCGGAAGGACCGCAAACGTTCCACAAGACGGGCATGACGGTGCTAGGACATGTGTCACAAGCTGCACGGCCAAGGGGACACCGCTGTGGATCTTCACAGCACAGCTGCTCGCGGGTGATCTGTGCCTGACATACACGGCCATGTCTGACCTGGGTGACATGGGCACATTCCACCTCCCAGGCTCCATGCAAACACGGGCACAGAAGCGACTGTCAAACACCTCAACACAAAGATGAGTGGGACGTGCTGGGGGAACAGGGTTAACGGCCAGACACCCCTACAACACGGGAGGAGTGCCAGGCCATGTGAAGGAAAGGCCCTGACTGCCTTCGCCCAGGACTGCTAATGACGGTGGATGTGTGACGATAGTTATGCGCCAGGCAACATCTGTGTGTCACTGCTAGACCAGGGACTGGGGACTGATGGATATGGCATCCCCATCCTGAGGGGTGTTAGACGCCACACACAGTCATGCTAGGTCCACACATGTCGTAGGGCACATATCCTGTTACGCTCATGTGCCTATGTACCTATGTAGGGTCCATGCCGGATGCGGTAACTGTGCTATGCTGATGTTGCCAGACATGCCTGTGGGTACCCCACGACTACACGCGGGGAACTAATTACAGTGCTCCCAGTAGGCACGCAAGTACACCATCAGTATCATACGGGTTAACTGCACCGACATGGTGCTACACATGTAACCACCACACATACTGTGTACACATATCAATGAATGCTGCACCTGTCCTGCATGGTATGTCTGCTGCATGATGTCCGTGCACAACCCACATCACATACATACCTGTCACCAGCCATACACACACACCACAACATACACATCACGCACTATGCGGACACAGGTATCACATACACCTCTCACTATCGTGTCCACCCTGTGCATCAGAATATGTTAGCTTAACCGTGCAGTGATGGTGTAGCTCACAGTTATGCGGCAGAGACTTCATCATATGCACAGGGTGATATTGTGCCACAGGCATGGGCTGTACCAATGGATGACATCATGTGTGTGTGTAAGGGCCAGTGCATTGAGTGGGCATGACTATGTAGATTGCATGTGGGTGTGGTGGAGCCCTACAGTTGTGTCTGCTGTGTGTGGGTGTGTGTGTACACAGTTCAGTCATCTGTGATGCCTACACGGGTATGCTTGGCAGCCCCTGACTGTACAGTGCAGGTGTTACGGCTCACTGTGTCTGCCGGCGACCTGACCCGCGCCTGCCTGGGGTCGCACGGGCACGACCGGTGGTAGGAACGGAGTGTCCACTCTCCGATGTCACATGTCCGCTGGAAACGCGCCCACGACGGGCCGCCCAGGGCCACGCCCACGCGGCCTGCTCTGTCCTGGTGTGGATGGTGTAGTAGCAGCTGCACTGCTGCTGCTACCAGCACTGTCTGGGTGGGCATGGGAGGTGGCACGCACACGCTGACCTGCAGCAGGTGGTGTTGCTGGCACACGCCCACGCGCCCTATGCCTCACCCCTACCTGGTGTTCCTGCACGGACTGCGACGCCAAGGATGGCCATGCCTCGGTCGAGGATACCAGCCATGTCACCCAATCTCCTATCCAGAACATCGGCAAGATGCTGTTGTGCATTCGCCAATGCCTGGATGTTGTCATTCAGGGTACGGATTGCGGACCTCTGCAGCCTCTGCCCTTCCTGGTTCTGCCGCTCGCACGCGCCTCGCGCCGCCATTACAGTCTGGAACATGCGCCTGGTTATACCAGCTGCTGCACCCTGTACGGCAGGTGTATGTCTAGCGGTGCTCCCCACGAGCAGCACCTGCCACATGCCTGCGCGGCACTGCACCAGTCCTTACACTGGCAACATCGCGGTGTACCCACACCTTCTGCAGCCACCACACATTCCTGCTCGGGACAACAGACGCTGACTGACCGTCATCTATGGGCAACGGTGTTGGGGTATGTGTCGGCATCTGAACCGCAGCGGGATGAAAGGGACGATGTGTGATGTTCTCCAGTGGCACAGAGTCTGCCTGTGACGACCCTGCCTGTGCCTCATGCACATGGTCATCACCACTAGTATCTGTGGGGACACTAGCATCAGATTGACCGCAGGAGGGGAACTCACCTACAGCACCTGTCAATACAAAGACATACCATCGGTTACAATACAGACACACACACACACACACACACACACACACACACACACACACACACACACACACACACACACACACACACACAGACAGCATGCATGTGATAATGCAGGTGGCATGCAGCATTCACACAACACAGACCAGTGAATGCAGACCAGACATTCATAGTGGCAGTATGTACACTGCCCTGGTGGGGACAGTACAACAGGCAGGTGTCATTTAGTAGGCATGCAGTACACACATTCATGGTAGTTTGCATGCATCAGCGTGATACACCGTGTGGCCGCGGGCGAGTTGAGAGTACACATGGCTGCCGACAGTATGTAATGTACACCGCAAACATGTGCGGTATCATGTGGACATGTGACGATGGTGACCCACCGCATGCACCACATCACAATGGCTGTCACGGTGCAGTGTTATGTGTACAGTCTACAGATACAATGTATGGGTAACAGTGATGTCTGTGCAGGTACGCTTGCTGTGAGCTGTGTGCATAGCTGTACGGTGTGTAGTGCGGGCTCTGTGCCACTGCACAGTAGCAGGACACAGCTATGTGTCTGTGCGATGCGTGACCTGGACGCATTACATTGCCATGTCTGTAAGTCAGTTCAGATGCTCAGCAGCACGTATATGGTGGACATTGGAGGCACCTGTAGTAGCTGTGGAGAGGCATTCCATGTCACTGGTGTACTACATTGCATGTCCAGGGGGTCCACTACAGTGATGAACCCACTATGTGTGTACAGGGTGCAACGGTGAGTACCCACTGTGGATGTGCTGTGTGGCAACATGCCTGTAGGTATCAACCATGGCCTTGTCTGTCTGAGTCATTGACAATTGTGTGTGGTAGACATCGTGCACACGGCCCTGTGGTGGCCCATGTGACATACAACCATAGTAGTGTGAGGTGTCACATTCTGTACGGATATGCTGACAGTGTGGATGTCTGCTATGTTGTGCATAGGTCATGTCATGGTGTGACAATGCTGCAGCCAGACATCCATGTGCATGGGACATGGCATGTGCCATGTCACAACGTGTGCACCCGATGCAGGGGCATGGGTCACATTGGTAACACCTGTGCTCTGGCCAGATCACAGCTCACTATGTGGTACTGTGTGCATACTGCACTGGCATACCAATGCATACTACACATGCAGCCATTGTGTAACACCTACACCATTGTATGCATAGCTGACTGCACGTAACACACCAATAGGTTGTGTGGTGTCATACCACTCTACGCTAACGGGTGTATCTACTGTACATGGGTGGTGTGTGTGTCAGGAGTGCGAGCTGTATACCGTGACTGGGGCACACACAGGTGAGCATGTCATGCCTAGACACATGGGGAATATCAATACAGCAGAACATGCCTTTGACTAGCAACAGACTTACCTGCAACAGACCCTTGTCCTTGCGACACGCCAGACGTACCTGTAAAGGCATTGCACAAAGGTATACACATTAGCCATTACTATCTCCACGGTCAGCACTGTGCATCTCACATCATGCATGTGTGTGGTAGCATGTGCTATGCACATGTCTGCTAACACAACATAGCATACTATGGTTTGCATCTTGTGTGGCCATATACCTGGCATGTATTGCTATATCATGTGTTGTACTATGACACCCACACCCACGCCGCCTATCATACAAACATGCAACACTGACTTACCATGCGGCTCCAGGCTCATAGCTCGAGACACCCACCTCCACGATGGACGCAAGTGTTTCTGCGTGTTCTTCCGTGGGTGTCCCCAGCCTGGCCAGGAGCTCCCCCGTGGCTGTGAGTGGGGGCTGGGGTGGTGGCCAACCAGCTGTCCCACGCTGTTGCCTGGCGATTGCAGCGCACGCTGTCTTGCATGCCGGATCAGGTCTGTGCAGTGCCTGCGGATTTGTTGATAGCTGCGTTGTTTCCGCCCACGCTGTTCACCCTCCTGCACATCTCCTCCCACATCTCCTGCCGCTCCTGTGCCTGCTGTGGCACATGGCTAAATAGGGCGCATGGTTGCCATGGAGGTATGGAATGATCACCTCCTCCCCCTGTCGGTTGAATGGTGGAAGCCGGGAACGTGGCATTATCTGGAAGACATAATGATGGTGGCAGGTCACATTCACACTGCTGTGCTGGCATACTGTTGGAAATACATTGCTATGACATGTACGACATCTGCACAGTGATCTGTGAAGGGCATCGTGGCAGTGACACAGCCGATGTTGTGGCTTCACACCATTGAGCACTGGGTGTCACATCATATCTGTGTGCCACCCCATCACACTGTGCACGCACCATGTAGATGTTAGCCTGCCATGGACATGTGTACCTGGCTGCACCTATGTCCATATCAGTTGGCATAGGTCCCCATGTGACGCCTGTGCTACTGTTCACCTGGACGCTGTGTATATGTCAGTACACATCACGCCTGTGTCCATTGTGAACGCCAGCAGCAGCACTGTACACATACACATGGACACCTGCACATGCATGTGTTGTGCCATGTACTTCCACACAGCACTGTACGGGTGCTGGACAACTTGCCACAGCTCACCTGTGTTACATATGTGATAGACATGGAGCAATGTGTAACCATGACACATTAGCAGGAAAGGCCATGCATAGCATGTACACACACACATTGTGCAGAGCATCACACAGCACCTGTAACATGACAGGGTGCATCGCCGCCACATTACTACTGTGTATGGTTGATAGTGAGAGTGCCTTTGTCCATTGCACCATGTGGGACTGTGATAGCTCATGCAGCCTTGCTGGTCAGCTCTGCATGATATGGCAGGGTATGCCACATACATGGCACTGGGTGTGACCCACCAGGGGGCTGACGGTATTGGCAGGGTGGCTGTCCATTGCATATGTCATAGCTGTGTGAATATGGACATTCAACATGTTTATCACCATGGTGTGGACACTGTCCTCGAGCGAGGTATGCTGTACGCTGCTTGTTGAGGGTGTGTGTGGTGCATGCAGGTATCACACATCCATGCATACACTGTAGCCCTGGCAGGTGCTATGTGCTGGGATGTTGATCGACACAGTGCTGTATGTGTACACACACCGCTATCCCATGCACATGGATGGCTGCCTGAACTGATGTGGGTAACACATATGTGTACATCCAGTGCCCGCTGCCACCCACATGTCTGCTGCTGCACTACACACCGCCATCCCTCCCTCTGTGAATGTGGTGTTGTGCTCAGCAGAGGTATCCATGTATGGGGACAGGGATGTTCACATAGCAGGCCCACTGATGGTATCGTCGATCTGACCATACACATATGACACACATACAACCCATTCATATTGTTGTTCACAACGGTGACACAGCTATATTGCTATGCCGGAGGCATTCACAGACATACATACACAGAGGCATGCACGGCCATCTGTGGCAGTGCCTGGACTATTGGTGTGGTTTGGCACCTAACGGTTTGACTGCAGGTGGCGAGACCTACTGTGCACATGTCTACATGGTAGGCCTGTTCTACGGTAGGCATCTGTGATGTGCTGTGCACATCTCATATCTGCACATTTGGTTGGTGTCCATCGTCCACGGGCCAGTGGTGGGACATACAGGGATGTTGCTGAACATATATGCATGCGACCCTGTACAGCTGTGACGCTTAGCCTCTCAGATGCTCATGTGTCGTGGACGGAACACCGCACACACACATGTGGTTGTGGGCCGTCCGCACTCCATCTCCACCTGTGGGTTGCTATCATCCCACACACTCCTTGTACTGTATGTTCAGGCTATGCACCTATGTGGGGCTTGTGTGCATGCAATACGATACTATGTGCCTTTGCACCCATCACAGACATTGTCACACAGGTACACCGCAGCCATACACATCGCAGCTTGTTGTCAGCACGCCACATGTGGTACACACCTAACACATCTCCTGTGGGACATGGTAATTTGTATGGGCATGTCCAGTAGTGACATACCACAGCTACCCCTACATGACGGCTATGCAGGACATGTCTGTGTACATCTACTGTGACATGTACACGAGCAATGCCCCCCTACCTACATCACATGGTACTACCTGTGGAGTATGTGTGTCTGCATCCATGCTATGGCCATAGATGACAATTGTACATCAATATGTGCAACATACCTCAGTGGAGGTTGTCATGTGCACATGTTCCATGTGTCAATGCATTGTTTGTGTCTGTTGGGCGGTCATTGTTGTGCATGGTTTACATGGCTGACATAGTGTACTGTGTCTGATTCCAGGTACTTCATTGGGCTACCAGCATTGTACATTTCTACAGCACATTCCAGCCATCATGTAGCCAGCTTAGATGACAGTGGTAGGTGTTCCGCCATGTGCACATATGTCACACGGTACGAGGGTGACTGACACACATTGTCAGGACTGGGTTCTGACTGCTGTGGCTGTGTGTACCGGTGTTGACAACCATGACTGCACCAGATGGTGTCTTCTGGATGTGTGACATTCACAACAAACACCCACATTCACATAGCAGCACATCGCCCACGACAATGGACATTCCTGCATGAACACTGTGTACGGTATGTCTGTATGACCACTGCATATATCACTGGTGGCCACCAGCATGGCTGCCTACAACAGCAGTGTGTATCCTGTGCAAACATGGGTTACACCAGTCACAACACACCTGTGTCAGATGGCCCTGTAGTGGGTGACAGTGCAGTTCCATTCATCATGTAACAGTATACATCGTGCACCAGTATGTTGCAGACATGTGAACGGCTGTGCTAGTCGACATATGCACACATGACACATCACCTGGTACACCGTGTCTGCCTTGCCACCTGCTATTGTGACCACCCTGTGATGACATTGTACGCCCACATGGACTTGGACATGTGATGGCTCAATGGTGAATTAACCCTCCAGGTGTGTGTCTAGCCAGGTGTCCAGTAGCCAGTGGTCTGCATGCAGGGATAGTCTACGCTGGCCTACTCTCTCACTGGGACTGGTGACTATGCTCATACTGTTGTTATGCAGGCATGTGCTGTTTGTCCAGTCTGATAGTCGTGTTCAACCACACTACCGCGGCACACATGACGGTGGACATCTGCCTAAGGTGTGCAGCCCACATGTACATCTTCACATGCTATGCTGCCTGTGCAGCGGTGTCACATGTCTGTCTCCGCAGGGCTGTCACAGGTAGGCACAGCATGCAGTGATGTGTGACAATGCTTACACCTCCACTGTGTTGTACACTAGCACTGCACACACAGTACAGCACACATGTCATTTATCTGCAGTGCCTGGGACCTGCCTCCATGCCCTACACGGCACACCTGCCAGTCCAGATTGTACACAGATCATACCTCACAGGCACATACCTAGACTGCAACACACACGGGTGGGTGGTTCCCACACCACACCGTGATTTACACACATACTGTATATTCCCATGACACATTGCATCATAGGTAGTCCATGTTCAGATACCCATGTTCGTGGCGCTACGCACATTGTGACACGCGACAGTGAATACACTGTACACCACAGGTTACATGCCGGTCGGGTTGGCATACTGTACATTGCACCTAGGACAGTTGCTACTGCTATGTATTGCCAGCAACACGCCCTTCCCTAGTATGGACTCCCATGTACCCACACATGCTTGGCCATGCAGTACCCATAGCTGGGTGACACATTACACGACACATACCATACCTACACTAGCCTCAGCATGCACCAAACCTCCATGTGTCTGTGTGCTAGGCCTACACACCTCCCGCCTCTGTTTGCTGAACATCCATGCTTACCATCCCTGCTAGCCACACCCTAAACACACAACCATAGCAGCATGCATGGTACATACACACTACAGCCGGTATTACTGACATCCACTGACAGAGGTAGTTGATGGCATGGCACCCCGTACGATGGACAGTCTACGTGCCTATGCCAACACTGATCACAGTGCACTTCTGCTACATTTACACACTGGTAGGGACCATGCTATTCCACACTGAGACATGGTGGTACTGGCCTTTTCACAGACGCCACAGTGGTATTCCTGTTCCATGCACACGTGCTGTATGGGCACATGTGCAGGCTGTTGCACGGTAGTTATGTTCACCTGTGTGTTGTGTGTCACTTGACAGTCATGGTGGGTCCTGATGGTGCATGACATATCCCACAGCTAGCTACCTACACATGACTGCCAGACATTGCAGTGTGGGCCCTCACGCAGTGTGGTGGTATGTCTCTGCTGTTTGACTACATCCACATTCAATGCAGCATACCACGGTCATGCAGGCATTGACGACACAGATGTTGCTGGCATCGTGCCTGCCAATGGGGTACCTACCAACAATACACACTCTCACTCACTACAGGGTTCCAATCCTTGGCTGGACATTGTATTAACCCTGTGGACACATACATAGTACTGCCATGCACATGTTATGTCCGGGAACACAGTCCCAATGTCACCTCAAACCGCCGAAGTTGTTGTATCCCGCCAACCTGGCTGTTACATGTCTCTGCAGCAGCACACGTCAGTGACTGCTAGCCCATTCATGTACGCTGTGCACCCTGACCACCACACTACCACATCTATCACACTACACATGGATGGTACTGCATTGCACGTATGGGGCTGCATCTCTACACCCATGACTGGGCCATTCAGTATGGCACTGGGCCACATCTTGACATACATGCTTCACACACTCATTGACTACCTGCATGCCTTTCCTGGCACCCTTGTTGGGCTTCTGTGCGCCACAGCACACCACATCCCATGCTGGCCACCTGTCATATTATTGCATGGGTGGTTGGGGTGGTACAGAGGGTATCACATCAGACATGATCCGCCTTTGCCCTTCAGCACCATTCCACTTTATGCTATTGCCAGTGTACACATCCAGCATCACATCGCACTTATGTATCGGGATGTTACGCCATGTGCCTTCTGTACAGTTCACACAGTGGTGCAGGCATATCATGCTAACTACAACATGTCAGGGACGTGTGACATTGCACAGTCCTCAGACATGTGGCCCCTCATGCTCAGTATTTGCATACGCACACTACCTGCTGTCACACAGTACTGTACATGCCTACATATACCACTTCTACATACCTGGCAGCATTCTAGCTCATCCTACTATGTTGCTGACACCCATACAGGTGTCAGTGTGGCAGATATATCATGTAGATATCATTGCATCAGTTACATCACACATAGTGCATACACATCACCTTTGCATACTGACAGTCATGCGTGTGTATCACATGGCTACTGTCCCTATACAGGCATATCACGTTGTACCTGGTTGATGCACACACACATGGCCCACATGGTGCTGTGGTTGCCATATTACACCATGGCGTGGTACACATGTGCAGGACCACGATTTCTGGACCGTATGTCTAGCTGATACCTTGGGTGCCCTTGTACCTGTGCCATACACACATGTACACGCAGGCCGTGTTACAATAACACATGTGTGGTGTACCTTACACAATGGATACAACGCTACATGTCTCAGTATAGTCATGCTGTGCTCTCTACCGGCTCAGACAGTTTACATATGCAAATGACAGTCATGTAACACATCTGTACTCACCTGCATGCCACTAACACAGGGGTGTAATCTACTCTGCCATGGGCCATGTTCTCCGCAGTACTGATGCATGTAGTACTCCTACATGGCGTATGCAGTGGGCAGGGTGGGAGGAGCAGTCCTGCATGTGTGCACACATGCCACATTGCTCGCCCGGCGCCTGTGTGACATCCACAGACTGGACACACACCGTGCTGTGGGACATAGGTCCTGTGCACATCCCACAGGGGCACACTGTGTCACTAGTCATGTGATAGCTCCCTTGCTGGTAGGGTGACACAGACCCATGGTACCACCACAGCGCACGAACTGTATAGACATGACAGTTGACATCCACTTCTGCCGCTCAGTGGACACAACCATGGGGGGGCTGACAGTACTGTCTACATTGCACATGTGTTTACACACGGCCCTGCTGGACATCATTGTGGCACACATTGCAGCTGCTATGGAACGCTTGGACATGGTTACTTGCTGTTCCCTCCATTTCGGTACCTATTCTGCTACTACATTGTCCCATATGTGCAGGCCATACATATCTTGTGTATGTACATAACATTAGGCCATCCCTCCATCATGCATGCTATGCCTGTGATACTGTCTATGATTTGTGAACATATCCATCATGACAGCTTTGCATTACACATAATTGACATAGTCGCCTACTGCGTGGGATACGTGCACGCCGTGCGCACATTCCGTATGACATCGACGGTATATGCCCATGCACATGTGTGCTGTGACACTATACATACATGTCCTATCCCCTGCTGTGGCACTTCATTGTTGGATATCCACTGCCAGCATCAGCGTGGGTGGTGGCATTGTTCTGTGTTTGCAACCCCTATGGCAGACCTGGGGTAGGGTTACCACCTGTGCCACTTTGCAAGGGACAGTCCCTCTTTGGGCAGTTGTGTCCTGACAAAATATATTACAAATGGCAAATGTCCTGAGATTGTAGGACATCACTATATCCCATTTTTATGTATGAGTTGCATAACATAGTTATTTATGTATGTACATTCCTAAATGTTACAAGACACACAATAAGCAACTTAACTGCTACAAGACTACACTTTTCTTTATGCAAAAGAGTACAGTTCTAACCTTTGTACTGACCATGGGTATGTGTCCACCTGTAACATCTGATGTGTGTCCCAAAGATTTCCCACTTTGGCCATTTGAAAAGGTGGCAAGCCAACCTGGGGTTATCCCGGTGTGTACATGTTGTCCCACTGCTGTGCACACGCTGTCCACAGTCGCTGGTATGCTGCGCGCTTTAGCATTACATATCCAACCTTCGCCTCTCTGCCTGATGGACAGGTATCTTTACCTACACACACCGCTCACATACTGTACAGATTCGCCATACGATCGCGGCGCTACACACCAGTACATGTCGTGGTGTTCGACATACCTTTCCGCCTTTGGTTCTGCGCTCGCCTCTATTTCCTTGTTTCTCCTTCTGTATTCGTGTTTGTTCGGTATGAACATACGGTTTGAATATCCAGGAGTCTTCCTTATATTCGCCGTCACCTGAGGCATGTGGGTTAATCAGGCCAATAGCTGTTCCTCGGTGTGTACTTATGCGCATATCACCGGTGATCCCTCCTTTCGCTCGTTACGCCGGCACTAGGCCATGGTTCTTTCCTCGTGGCCGTTGGTTATGTGCAATACCTTCGTGAGGATGGTATGTATTGTATCATGTTTGTGTGACTGCATCCGCTATGTGTGGTGTCGGGTACATTTCGCTGTGGTGTTAGCCGTGGATTGTGTGTGTTGGGTATGGTATTGTGTTCGACATGTGGGTCTCCGTGTCCTGGCGGCGTCTGTCGATGGCGCTGTGCATTCAGATGTGTAACATAGCTGTTATTTTCCTGTACACAGCGGATGCAAGGATGCATCAGCCGCTGCTAGTGTTTCCCACGAGCTTGTTGTGGGTATGCCGCTGTCATTGACTGCCTGTATGTGTTTGCTACGGTTTTAGCTGTTATCCCTTTGATATGTGCAATGGGGTATATCTGCGGATGTGGGTGACGGGTACGGGTGTGAGTCTTGCATTTATACATACCAGATATGCTTGTGTGTGTGCCCCACCGCTGCTGGTGGAGCTGCAGGTTAGCTGTCTGTTGTTCCGGAATGTTTGTTTTGTTGATGTCGTGGTGCTGTCGGTATCGCCTGCATGTGTGCTTCCTGCACGTATTCCTCCTTCACATCGGGTTATATATCTGCGGATGTTCGTCCGCGCCTACTATCCATTGGCATTTTGTCGCTGATAGTTACGGTGAATGTGGTCCTATACTTGGGCGGCCTGTATGCTACCGTAGCCTCCTATTCGTGTGCCGCTTGCTTACTTCACGGTCGTGGAACACACCGCGTATTTACGGACCGTAAGTGTTCACGATCGGTGCCGGATAGCACATTCGTGATTTTCGCCGCATGCCTGATGCTGTGTAACGCTGCCGACGGACCGCGGTGGAGTCTACCTTATGGCCGCCATACATACGGTCATGGTTTGTACATGCGCCCTTTGCATCTCCTGATGGCTATGGCCCTGTGGTACACTTTGGGACATTTCCGCTTTGCATCGCTTTTACGCCGCCACGCATAGCCACTGAGGAGATGTCAGTACTACTTTGTGGGTACTGCTGTACATACGCCTATGGTTCCTGTACTGTATGCCTACGCCTGTTATTACACTCCGCCTGTGACATGTCATCTACATACACATTTTACACTGGCACACACATTACACACACACAGCGGAACACACGACAACCTCACCTCACACATACACATATTGCCGCCATGGCTGTCAACCTTCTATTTCCAGAGTGAGGAACACACACAGTAGTAATGTGAAACAAATGGGCATAATGTGGAACACATAGTAATGGCATAGTGACAACTTCAGCTAAGTAGGTCATAGGTTGATTATAATATGCTGATTTACTTACAGTGAAGAACCTTTAATGAATTACTATGAGTACATTCTATTTACCAGGATGTCATTTATATACATTCCTAACAATGGATGTTTGACAGACATTTTCAATGTGGAACTTGGAGGAACTGCGAGGAACATGAACTGTTTTACACCCCAAATGAGGTAACGCTCCTCATAATGTCGTACACTTCACTGGTATGCTTTCCGCCAAGCACCGACGGTTGAACACAATACCTACGCTATCGCCGGTGGCGGTGTGTATCTCCGCACTCATATCCTATGGATATGACACGCACATATGTAGGGTTGCCACATTTCAAATGCCCAAAGTGGGACATTTTTGTAGAAACGCCAGATTTTGCATGCCAACACATACCCACGGCCAGTACAAAGAACAGCAATTCACTTTTTGCCAGAATACAAACTTGTAGCATTACAGTTGCTTATTCTGTTTATTATAATATTTAGATGTTTCTTCTACAAAATAACTGTTTTATGCAACTAATAAAGAAAATATAGGAAATAGTTTTGTCCTACAATCTCAAGACATTTGCCATTTTGTCAATGTTTTGCAGGACACAACTGCCCAAAGGGGACTGTCCTCACAACGTGGGACAGGTGGCAACCCTACACATATCCCGCTACTGTACCGTGGACTGGTGACCATCCCGACACGCGGATATGTATTGATGCAGGTTAACATTTCCATGGCTGGCGTTACCTGCTCTGCCCACCCTCCAGGATGATCGGGTTGTCGGTCACTATGTTTACTATGTGGTGATTACGTGTCTTACTTATCTGTGAACTTGCATCCCTGGGTTCCATATTACCCTGTTGTACTTTATATCTGTGTATGCGCATATATTTCTACATGTGTACTGATATGTATTTCCGTGATCTGTGTATGCACATGAGTACATATGTGGTCGACTGCGGCGATAGTGGCAGCATACGCCACGCCGCGGTGCTGTAGAACCGGCGCGCGCTGAGGTGTTGGCGCTCCATGCTCTGCTGGCTATTGGGTGTGCAGTGTTTGGCGGTGCCTTTGTTGGAGTCCCACATACGTCCGCACATACGGTACACATTACGGGCGGACATGTTTGAGTGGCGCCCATTTTACTGTGTGTGCAGGTCAGGAGGTGTCAGTCCATGGGGCCTACACTGTCAACATATGTGCTATGCGCTCTCTTGCCAGGGCGTAGGCATATTTGGGTACGCCTGTCTACCTACTGGGGCTGGCTCAGTGTGTCCATGGCGCTGAACGCCCTGTGCCTGTGCTTGTCCTGGCAGTTGTGGCGGGCTTGGTGGCCCTCCGCATTATGTCCCTGCAGCAGCTGTTTCCGCAGAATCATATTGTGTAGCATACAACATACTATGAATATGTGGGCACTTGTGCCTGGAGAGTACTGCAAGGCTCCACCGGATGTATCCAAGCACCGGAACCGTGATTTCAACATCCCAACACACGCCTATGATTATTCTCGCTTGTGCGGTGCCTCATTATGGCGTTCTTGCATGTGTGTGTGTGCATTTCTGATGGGTGTCATCAACCACGGCTCCAGTGCATAGCCAGCATCCCCCACAAGGTGACCTTGTGTGATGTCCCCTGGCTAATACCTGATACAGCTGTGAGGCATGCCAGATATGGGAGTCGTGGTAGCTTCCAGGGCTGCCAGCACACACATCCATAATAATGCCCCGCGCATTGCACATGACCTGGCAATTGATGGAGGGGTATCCCTTGCGGTTTATGTAGCGCCTACCCTGCTCCCGGTGGTGACTTAATTTCTATGTGCGCATAGTCTATCGCACCCAGGACCTCCGGTATTGTGCCACACGGTGGAAGCGGCGATATTGCTAGCCAACTCCTCCTGAGATGTGGGGAAATTTATGTGCTCATGGGCATGTGGTAACATGGCATCCAGGAACTGGTGTAGTACCCTGGATGCTGATGCCTGTGAGATGCCTATTATGTCCCCGTGGGCCTTTGAAAGGTACCTGTAGCCAGTATTCGCAAGCTCACACATACCTTTGTGTCCACTGGGATGGGCCCTCTGTTGTCTCTTGTTCTCAGGCGCCGGCACAGCTCCACTATTTGCTGTAACGTGTCCCTGTCCACCCTGTAGCGCCTACTATCTCCAGGTCTCGCAGCCCCTGGTAGGTCACCCTTGGTCTGAACACTCTCCTTCTCCTGTGAGGCCTACGGTAGTTGTCGGCACCACCCTCCGCAACTCCGCCTGTCTCTGCCACATACCTATGCATCACGGCCACGGCGGCACCCAGCATATACATATTAAAAGTTCCCCGTCTGTTTACACCCTAAGGTGCGGCGTTTGGGAAATCGCTGTGTGTTGTGTGCATTCACATTTAATACTGTTGTGCTGTATACCCGGTGATGTCATTGGGTGTGTCTGTGCAGCCGTATCCATGGATTATTTCCGTGGTTTTACGGTTGCAACTGCAACGGTACTGCCTGTAGTGTTACATTACAGTTGCCTGCATTGCCTTCGCCTTGCATCTTACATTACTGCATCCTGCAGGCACATGGCATATGATGCATTTTATCTGCAGCCGCAGTTATGCTACCTCTGTACTTGGCTGTGCTATTTCGGTTCTTTGCTCTTTGCATTTCTACTACATCCCCTACTATCTTTGCACTCATATGCCTCCCTTTCCCGTTATGCAGGAGTCTGCATGCAGAGTTATCAGCTGCCGGTGTTTGCCCTTCCTGCATTGATTGGTGTTGATTGCTCATTACGGCTCCATTTACACTGCTTCCGCATTTCCTCGTATTCTCCGCATTACCTTCCTATATCCGTGGTTGTTGACGGTGAGGCCGCCACATGACTGGTTTAGGGAACGTAGTCATCCTCGTGCACATGCATCTGTACGCGCATTCTGTACTCTCAGCGATCTATTTCCTAACACGCCAGTCCTGATGCTGTGATGTGCATTGTACAGCCCAGATTTGCTGACCTCCAATATCCTTCCTCCTACAGTGGCACACCCTCTGTGGTTGACATGTATCTCGTGTAGTACCGCCACGCCGCTTGCTCCATCCTTACGCCGCGCCGCTTTTGCGATTCACTATTATCTGCCTCATTTGCATGGAATTGACTACTAATACATGGTTACGGCGTCAACACCGCCACCACTCCTTGACAACCATTGCGCTGGGGTTGAAGCTTTACATACATACTATGGTGTGTGGTGGCTGTGCAGCTGATGTGCGTTATACTGCTCTTTTAGGACATTGTCATATTATTTCATTGCTTTGCAACTTCTGTGCACATATCCCGGGGTCTGCTGTTCTTTCTACGACGCGCCATTTATGTCATTTTTACATTTTGTGCATATTTTCTTTGGACATTCTCGGTGCCTTTCCACATTGGCATATTGCACCTATATGATACCTGACTTTGACAGCCTTCCGCTACTCCTCCGGTATGTTTGGGTAAATGTAAACCGCTTTTTTGGTTTACATTGCCGCGTCTTACGCTTACGCCTGCGCCACTTCGTGGATCGCTATTTGCCCTCATTTGCATGGTGCAATACCGCACACAGTGTGTTTTGCATACCTACGCCGGGGGCGGAGATGGTCCGGCGCACGCCGGTAGTGCACGTGGAATTCATTCATACCTGAATCGCTCAGCAGCCATATTTGGCGTTATAACGCCGACGCTATGCTGGCGCCTGGCGCAAGGTTCATGAATCCCGGGGATAATATATTTTTTGGAGATGCTTTTAATGAATTGAAACTATTAAGCATTAATTAGAAAATGGTTTATACATTTTAATATATTGTAGCTGCTGAGTGAATTTATTGGGTTGAAAGCTGCTGACATCAATATAAAGATAACAGTAGACTATTCTGTTTTAAAATATAGCACTTGGTGGAGTAAATGCCAATATTTTGGGTCACCTGTCTTGTAATGATGTAGGAATGTTAAACAAACTTACATTGTAAAAGCGAAGTATGCATGTGTGCAGACACAGTTACATAGGTGTGAAGACATCTCAAATAGTGTGCAAAGCCACATCAAGGATATATTTCATAATTATGTTGTTTTAGTTGCAGGCTTAGGAACATTGCTGGGACAATATTACATGTAAGTAAGTGTTTGTGATGTATAAATATTGTCTGCATCAAGAAAAGTGTCGGTAGCTCTCAGGAATAGAGTAGAAAAAGAAAATGAAGTGAATGGAAAGCTTAGTTATCTTAAGAAATTAGACCAAACAGACACGCTTAACAGTTGCATTGCTTTATGAGATCTGATTAAAGTGATTTAAAGAGAGCATAACTCATTGCTTACCATTGAGGAAATTGTGTGTAGATTGTCAAATGCTAAGCTCTGTTTAGTACTAGACGTAAACCAGACCTTCTGTCTGATAAAGACAGACTAAGGTTTATCCAGGCTGTGCACATATAATATGCTATTAGAACAGCTCAGATTCCTTAGACTCTCAATTGGTATTTCATTATCATCATCAGTATCATCAGAGTATTGAAGGCATCACAAATATAGTTGATAACCTACTTGTATGGAGTCAAACAAAAGAATAACATAATATGACAATAATATAGCCGCCAAACTGACTAAGGCATAATATCAGGTTAAGTAAGAATAAATTAAAATAAAGCATAACAAGTCTGAAATACATTTCCATTAGGTACAGCCCTGACTATGACCCAGGTGACCCTGGTTCAGTTACAGTGTGGGTACCTGCACGGGCTGGCAGGGGTAAAAGGGGAGTGACAAGGCTTTGCTTGCTCAATACTGTTCTTCAGGAAGGTGGGGGGCATGGGCCTGACATTCACATTCCTGTGCAGAGTCCATGACAGAGACTACACATGAGTCCTGTCTTTTAGGGAGGGCAGTGCAGTCTTTACGAATGCATCACTTGAAAGAGTGAATATCAGCCCTTACTAATACCTCGTATTTTATTTATTTATTTATTTTTATTTAACATTTGTTTACTGGGATAATCTGACTGGACAACTTGTGTCCTTTTTCAGCAGAGGCCCGTGGAGAAAAGCTCCATACGGTAGTTATAAAATGTTCCATACAGTAGTTACAAGACATTAAGACAGTAGTACAAACATATGAAACTATGAGCTTGTTACTGAGCATGTGCCATGAGATTAAGCCTAAAAAAAAGGAAAAAGTAAAGAATAGTACCTGATGACTGACTAAATTATGATCCTTCTCTGTCAAACATTTGCCCTGTTGAGGAAAAATGAATAAGCCATATGGCTGAGCTACAGACTGATGGTGACAGGCAGTTAATTCAAACAAAAACAAGTCTGAAATACATGCACCATATGCTTATATTAGAAGGACTGGAGTCTGACACAAAAAGTCACAGTGACTGTGCAAATGCCAAACCCAGAAGATAAGCAGGCATCATACAGGTTTCTTTGGATTATATGTCAATGTTTTTCCACATATTTCTGAGTTAATCATGCCTCTAAATAAGCTATTCGAGCAAGATATTTCTGCAAATAGAGCTATGAATAGGAAAAGAGTCCATAAAGTGTTCAACAGCTAACGACACTTACAGTAAAATTCTACAAAATGTTTTTCTGGCAAATGCTAATCAGAATAGTATAGGATGCAGAGCAGTTGCTTATTAGCTAATAGCATTTACAAATAAGTTATGCTCATATAGAACATGAAATGATAGTAGCAATGTACGAACATTATGACATGCATGATTATATCTATTTTTAAGAAGTTTCAGTAAAAATAAACCACAGCCCCCTGTAAAGCATATTCAAAACATCATTGTAAAAGTATCTCATAGACTGCAGAGGATGTTGCTTAATCCGTCTAAATGTGATACAAACGTGAAATACAGAGAAGGCAATGACCTAAACATAGCAAATATGCTGAACAGAGTATATTTACCATAGATGCATGTATTGCTAGATATGCTTTGGGTAATACCATAGGTATCAGTGACAGAAAAAAAAAATAACATTCTAGAGATGTTTGATGTAGATGTAAATTGCATTGATTGAAAGATGGTACAATGAAAGTATGACCTAAGGAAAAAGAGGAAAAAAGCTGACAAAATAATTCTTCACCATCTAGATAGAGGCGAAAAAAATGCAATGTGTCTGTTTGCCAGGATGTTGAGTTAAACATTTCAAAAAGTACACAGATGCATACCTCTCATCTGTCTAGTATTTCTTGGAAAATCTCAGATTTTAATTTTAAATGGTTGGGTTTCTTGAAATTGTGAGTGGCCCCTTTAAATCACGACTTGTTAAAAATCTGTCCACAGTATCACCAAAGATGCAGATATGACAAAATTAGTGTATAGCAAGAGGAATGAGAGAATGTGTGCTACGGCTTACTTGGTAATATTTGTTACTTCACATATTTTTCAGAAAAAAAAACAGTGCTGACAGGTCCTTGCTAGGAAGCACTGAGACATTACAGGGCCTGAATGTTAGACTTACTCTTACTTAATTCACAAGTATTGAGGAGGTATGGGTGAGACATTACTTATTAATTTGTAATATGTTTAGGTTACCAGATTACGCAGACATTATTACATGGTCATGCTGAGGTACTGAAAATGGTTCCAGGTTAGAAACTTGAAATCCAAAATGTATGAAATGCACAATATCAAGCCCACATGCTCAAACCTGAACTATGTGAGATCATAAACAGTGGGGAACTGACAATTTGCCATTTCCCCACTGTAGAGCAATCTTGGAGTTGGAATATATAAGTAGCAGGGGTGTAGGAGGTGCAGGGGGGCTTGCCCTCCTGGAAAAAACATGTGTACTCTTTCCTTTCTGTGCCTGTCGAGGTTACAAGATTTGAACATGTGGGCTCAATTTTGAGTGTTTTGTATATTTAGGATTTCAAGTTTTTGACCTCAGATCATCGAAAACATACAGTTAGGATAGCATTACAGTAAGAATTTATCAGTTAGTATTTATTTATTTTTTTTAATTTTATTTTACATTTGTTGACCGGAGAAATCTGACTGGACACAAACACCCATTTTCAGCAGAGGCCAAGGGAGAAAGCACAGTCAAAATCATTTAAGTATTATAATATCAACAATGTCAGGCAAAATACAATTGAAATACATTTTATAATGTCAAATTAGGGAAGATAGTAACTATACATACTGTAGTAAGGCTTCTTATACTAATTATACTCTAGACATATATAGTTAAATAAATATGTGGTAGGATGGATGACATGTTAGAGAATACTGGGTCATTTATAAAGGGTGGATAGCAAAAGATTAATTTAATTTTGAGATGTAAATGAAATGACGGCTAAAAGAGATGCATAGGTAGAAGGTGAGGTGGGTGAAGACAGAGTGATAGTGGATAACAGATTAGAGGAGAGCCGAGGTATAGCAGAAGAGAAAGAAGAAAGTCGAGATGTTATACACATCCAGGAGCTGCACAGCGACTGAGCCAGGATGGAGACAGGGGCTTTATTACACTTGTTTTGAATATTTGTTGGGTTTCCAAAAGCCTGAGTGCAGGTGGGAGGGCATACCAGACGGTAGCTGCAGAGTTTGAATATAAGGAGGCTCCTGATGCATTTTGGACTTTGGTGATAGAGAAGATGAGTTTATCTTTAGAGCAAACACTTTGGTAGGGTAGTAGTGTTGAAGCATGCCTTTTAGTGCTGGATAATATTATTGTATGATCTAGTAGAAGCTAGCTATACTGGAGATGATGTGGGAGTTCAGTCCCGTTTAGTTGTATAAGGGCAGAACTGTGATGAGTTCTAAAGGGGAGGTTTGCAGCAAAGCAAGCTATTTTATAGTAGCATTGTTCTAGCTTTGTTTGTGTGAAAGTTTGTGTTTAGCAATGAGTGGGGAAGCATTCAATAGTGTAGGTAAGAGTTAGGCTTTAGCTATTGTTTCTCTAGTTCTGTTTGTTAGGTACAGTTTTGTTCTATATAATAGACCAAGCTTTTGTTGTTGTTTTCCTAATAAGAGTTTGAAAATACAAGTCAAATTTAAAGTTGTTATCAGTGATGACTCCTAAGAGTTTAGCATTAGGGACATGTTCAATCAGGGTATTATTTAATGAAGTGATTTTGACAAGCGATTTGCTTTAGAACAATGTTTTAGGGGTGAAATGTAGTAGTTTCATTTTTTGTGGGATAAGTAGGAGTTGTGAGTTGTCTAACCAGGATTTTATAGATGTAAAGTATTCTTGAGTAATTTCTTTAAGTTTCTGTATGTTAGAGGCTGTGCAGATGAATGTAGAGTCATCTGCATATTGTGTAAGAGTGGTGTGCTTGGAAGCAGTGTGTAGAACATTTATAAGTATGTTAAACAGAAGGGGTCCAAGTATGGAACCTTGTGGCACTCCTACAGTGCTGGGTAGAAATGAAGAGTGTACTTGCTGCCATTTGACTGCTTGGAATGTATCTTTTGTGTAGTTTTTAAATCAGGAGTGGGAGAAGGGGGAGAGGCCTAAGGGGGAAGAGTTTTAATAATAGTTTATAGTAAGAGATGGTGTGGAATGCTTTTGACAGGTCTAGGAATAAGGAAGGTACTAACTGTCTGCTACTTCTGTTTTTATTAATGATATCAGCAAAGTGAAGTAGGACAGTAGTGGTGCTATGGTTGGGATGAATACTATGATGTTTAGGGGAGAGAGGATTGTTTATTATTAGGTATTGCAGTAATTAGGAATGGATTCACTTTTCTTATATTCTAGACAATGACTACAGAATGGCAAATGATTTGAAGTTGCAGTAGTCAGGAGAGGGTCTCCTTTTATGAAGAGGAAGTATGTATGCCTTTTTCCACATAGCTAAGATATGAGATTGTAAAATGGATCTGTTTATTAGTATACATATTGGATATGACAGAGATTCAGCTGTAGTTTTTAGAAATTCAGGAGGAAGGTGTCTGCAGCAGTGTTTGTAGTTTTTAGTTTTAGATGTTTTCTTATGGTGGCAGGAGGACAGGTTTAAGTGAGAAGTCAGTGCAAGTAGAAGTGCATTAGACAGAGATGAGCCATGACATTCATTAGTAAAGTATATGATGACTTCTTGTACCAGTTAGGCACGTTGACACTTTGTCTATTTATTTCTTTCTTTTTTGTTCTCTGTCATTTTTTCTATTTATTTATATTTCCTTTGTTCACCAGGTTAGTCCCACCAGAATAGTAGCCTCTTAAGACCCAAGGTGGTAATACACTACTAAGGGAAGTTTGCCAAGGGAACTCTTTTTAATAGGTGCTGTGGGATCTTTTACATTCACCCGTGCTACCGACAACTCAAGCAGATGGGGCCTTGGTTTAACATTTCATCTGAAGGTCAAC